>NC_142173.1:40758996-40829885 GCF_029865625.1 Vigna umbellata
GAAATTTAGAATTTGAATAATTAAGAAAATTAGTATGAGTTCCTATGTTTTAAAACTCTTTCAACCAATGTATTAAGAGAGGAGTATCAATTTGATTAATTGAACAAATTCATCACAAAATGCAATTGTTGACATCTCATACAACAATAAACAATAGCAGGACACTGATGAATACCACTTTTATGAAAAGTTTGACCCTGAATGCCATAAATGCCGCTGAGCATCACTTATTGTGAGATTGTTAAATTATCCACTTATACATACCAATAACAAATAAGCAATTGATCATTTCAACTAATTGAGTAATCTCCAATACCTTATATAAAGCGGTAAATAAACACCTTTATTGGTAATTAGAAACAATGTAGATCAAAGATATTTGATCTTCCAATTATAGAGCACTTTAACTTTTCTCTTAAGTTTCTCTTTTAAGAGGGATAAAGAGAAAGAAATCCCCTCTAAAATATGGAACTATAACTCTTTTATGTAACTTTTGTTGGTTATTTTTTTTTAAAACATTAATATTTATAATATGACCCCTCATCAAATTAGAATATTGGTTATGATATCTTGACTTCCTTTGATTATGACTCTACAAAGTAGTAGAGACCACTACAAAGTAGTAGAGACCACCACAAATGCATGTCTCTAATGAATTCTTATGTTAATGAGATGTATCTAAATAATTGAGTTTAGAGTCATTTGTCTTATGTGAATATGCATCAATTGTATTTATATGTGCTTAAATTGTATATATAACATGATTTCTTTAGTAACTCTTTTGTACACTAGCTTGTCCTTCTATATATTTTGTGTTTGTTTATCTCTTTAGCAATTATCACCTATTGACTTGAGCGTATGAGGAAGTAAATAGTAATGTGTTTATGGAGGAAAGTGATGATGTTATTTCTATAACATGTGGTGATTTTTTTTTATATGAGTTTGTTTTTAAAAAATTTTGTCCTCTAATTTGTATATGTTTTATTATTATGTTTATTATTTCATGATAACTATATTATTATATTATGTATATATGTTTTGCTATTTCTTTTATTTTATATATTTTATAATGTTTTATTTTAGTTTTATATTATTAAATGAGATGTTAGCATTTTTTAAATGTAGAAAGTTTTCAAAAACTAAACTAAAAGAAAAACTAAAATTAAAAATAAAATAAAATATTAAAAATTAAGAAAAATAAAATACAAGTGGCTAATATGAAAAGAAATATCCTGGCATATCTCGTATTAGAAAATATAGTAACAAAAATATGATTTTTCACCAAATTAACTTTTAGAATATAAAAATACAAAGAATAAAAGAAAAACAAACACAGTATATATTTTATATAATTAATTTTAAAATATAATATAAACAGTACTATAATCATAAATTTAAGACTTCAGTTTTTATTTTTACAACTAATAGTAGAATCATAAGTTTGAGACTTTAATATTCTATTACTCTTTTTATTAAAAATTAGGTGAAATATTTAAAATTTATATTCTTAATAAAACTCATATCTTTAATTTAAAAATATATTTTTTTTAGGAAGTTCGGATATTATATTATATTAAAATGATTACTA
Organism: Vigna umbellata; assembly: GCF_029865625.1. Classification (NCBI taxonomy): domain Eukaryota; kingdom Viridiplantae; phylum Streptophyta; class Magnoliopsida; order Fabales; family Fabaceae; genus Vigna; species Vigna umbellata. The sequence continues at coordinate 40,760,585 of NC_142173.1, forward strand.
TCAAGTTTTAAATGTTACATGATACAATAACACTCATAAAAAAAAATTAACTTATCGTGATTATTTTAAATATTTAATTTAATATATGTATGATATATTTTCTTTATAAGAATATTGAAAAGTTAGATCTTAGATTAAGAAAGCGAGAGGAGACGTGGTGGAGAAGAAAAGAAGAAAAGAAGAATGTGAAAAAATATTATAAACCATAAATTATTGGTATTTGAAGCCATCTATTAGTATATTCCTTCTCTGCGTGGAATCAACTCAATATTTTTCTTTAAAATTTAATATTCTTATTCTATTCCATTGTTATGAAGTAAATGCATTGTTTATTTACAATCATAATCATAGTGGATGATTAAAATAATACTCACGCCCCTTCTTCTTTTTTGTTTTTCTTCAAAAAGATACTATGATTAGAGAAATTATGAAAGATTCAACGTACTAATTTTATATACTCCAGCTAAATGTGTAAATTAATCACCACATGTTATAATTTAACAAGGTATACTTTTTATTTAAAAAATAATTGAAAAGGTCTGGTTAATTACATTTCGAACGATTAATTATAATTTAGATCATTTAGTGAGTTATTAATAAATCCGATCTACCATCAAGTAAATTGATCGGTCATAAGTCAAAGCATATTAATCTTAATATTAATCAATTTAAAGATGAAGTGTACATGATTAAATTAGTGTTAATTAAAAGCTTACACTAAAATCTATTAACAGAGGTTTGAGATAGGTGATTTGTATTTACTATATCATTAATTTCCATCTATCAACAATCTTGTGCAAATATCTTCTAAAATGTTCAGACGATTAGTTCTACCCAACACATGGATTTCAAGATAGCGTTCAGACCTTCAATAACACAATTTAGATAATTAACTTTAATTTTATACCCGAAACAATACTTATTAATTATAATATTTTACAATTTGACAAATAAAATTTGAAAATATTAATGAATGATAACTGATGTTTTACTATGAATGTTTTATTTTACAATTTGGATAATATGTATGAATTTGTTGGGATATTAAGGATATGTTTAATTTGAGAATTTTTTTGCTTGAAGTAATAAGCTATATGTTTTTCAAACTATGAGTTTAACCAAATCACTAAGTAACAATAACTGGACCAACTATGAAATAAATATATGTGATTTATGGATCACGTGATCAACCATTCATAAAGTTTAGAAAAAATGTTCTCACATGATTTTTCACATTTTATTATACTTTTTAGGAAATAGCTTTGATTTATTATAAGTGAAATAATGTTTTGACATTTATTTTTTGTGTTTTTCTAATTGTTAGTTCTTTACAGAAATATAATAATAGTAATATCAAATATATATTTTTTATAATTAGACGTAGGAGTACTTTTAATTATAAATATGTCAACACTTTTATTATAATTCAAATAATCAGTGATTAAGGCTAATAATTGTTTAACCAGCTTACACGTCAATTAACTAAAATTCTTTAATTACATATATTGTTATTTAATTTATCACTTATAACATTTATTAAAAAATTTATAATTTTATCAATCCATTAATATTTTAATGAAAAGACAATGTGCAAAACAGTATAAAAACTAAAATACCGTCTGTTGGTTTTTCAAATCAATATAATTATGATATTGTTTTTAAAAATTTCTTTGGAATACTTTGTTATCTCGTTAAGGATTTAACAGACTAATAAAACATTAACAAAAATTGATAACAAAAGAAAAACATTAAATGATAAAATTAACTGAATGATAATAGTATGTATAATCAAAGTTTTAAATTTTTAACATGCATGTTTAATAGTATTTATTTTGAATATATTATTTGAATATTGTAGAAACGAATAAATAATAAGTTTATCTCATAGAATATATTTTTACAAATATTTTAATTTATCTAAAAAACTGTTTTTTTATCTTATATAAATTAATTTAAACTTTTTTTTTTAACGTAAGATTTTAATAAACTTTGAAAATAATTATTCAAATATACTAATTATTTCAGTTAAATAAACCTCTTTTCACTATCAACAAAATAATACTATATAATTAATTGTCACTTGAAAAAAAATCATTTATATCTGACAGTTATATTAAATAACTGTATTTTAGGACAAAAATCATTAAAATATAATAATTAAAATCAGTTACACAGCTAATTAATCTTAATTAAGATGATTGAAAATTTATTTTGGTATTAAAAAAGAAAGAGAAGGTTCAAAAACAATTAAGAAAAAAGAGAGAGAAAAACGTCACACATTTCACATATGCTGACAAATTTTTTGGAACACAGGTAGAGAGAGAAAATGCGAACACGCAAACCAGAGAAAACACCAATTTTGTCTTTTAAAATTGTTTTACTGCTTTGCATCTCTCATTATGATTTTCATTCATTCATTCATTTTGTTTTCTTTTTAATTTTATTTTTTGTGTGTGGATGCAGTGGCTTTCTTCTCCTCTCTGCTTCCTTCCCTGACAATCTCATTTTCACCTCCTTTTCATCTGAGACCCAAAAGCTGCTCCTGCTTCTTCTCCATTCCCCAAAACCATCCACTCTCTTAGATTCATAAAAAAAGCTGCTTTTTTCCTCCTTTCTCCTTGGTTTCTGATTTGATTCAATTGAACCTCTCTTTTTAATTTTCATTTTTTGTCCCTTTTGAATTTTTGGTGTCATTGTCTTTGTTAAGGGAATTTTATATGTGCCATTGGATGTAAATTTTTGAGATTTGTATTGTAGTTCTTGTGGGTGTGTGTATTCTGGAGCTTGTGTTTGATGTAAAGTTCTTGGCCTTTTGGGGGGAGTTTTGTTGTGCTTTTTTGTTTGTGTTTGGAAGCGCGAAGAGCTTCTGTTTGATCAAACAGAAGCTCTTTGTTGGTGATTTTTTTCGAATTTTCTGCTGGTGATCTCATTGGAAACCCGAGCTTCTTGAGGCTCGGGATCTGAATTGTGAAGATGGATTCAAATTCAACAAAGGAGAAGCTGCAGAAGAACGATGCTGTTGCAGATGAAGCCGACCTTAAGTCTTGTTATATGCAGAAGTTCAGGCTCTATGAGACTCGCTCGGTAAATACGTCTAATCTTTTTTCTTTCAAATCAATGATTTGTGTGTTACAGATACATTATTTTTTGACCATGATCTAGATATGAATTTCTTTTCAGTTCAGCATGTTTATTTTTTCTTTTATTGATTTAAGATTTAAGATGTTGTTTTGTTTGGGTTTGATTCTTGAATTTCTTTCCTTTCTTTCCCTTGTCGAATTCATGATTATGTGCACAAATTCAGCGATGAATCATAATGTTTTTGCATTGGGAAAAGGAACCAAAGTCATGTGGAAAGTTTGGTTTTCTATATGAGGAGCTTTCCATTTGGGATTTGGATACATGTCCTTGTGAGATTGGTTTTATGAGCTATTGTCTTGTCTGGATTCTTGTGGATTTCGTTTCACCATAAGGCATTGATGAGTTGTGCCTGACTTCAATCATTCAAAGTAGTTATTTGTAACTTTCATTTGTTTTCGTCATGATGCTTGTGAGGTTAAATAAATGTCAGTATTAAATGATTTGCAGAACAACTGTTCGTGGACTTCTTTAACCCCACTGTTTTTAGATTGTATTTATTGTCTGACTATGTTTACACTGCCTTTTGTTTATTTTCCCCCTAAATATTTTTGGTTTACTTGTGTATAATGGATTATTAAACACCTAAACTTTGTTGTCCACTTTGAGCTTGTTGACACCAAATTCATTGGATCTTACTGCAAAATTTTGTGATATCTACTGATTGAGTGTTTAACAAGCATTCATTGGGAAACCAGGGTTATTGTTTTTTTATTTTCTTTCATCAATTTCATGCATCTGGTCGGATCTGGAATATATTTTGGTTTCAGTTTTTTATTTTGGAATTCGAAATTGCTGAAGTTTGTCATGAAAAGGTGGCCACTTCATTTCTGTTCTTCTCATACTACCCTCTATCCCAAAAAAAATGATGTGAAATATATGCAGAAATTTTGATGAAAAGGGATAAAGGTAAGAAAAGGAACCTTAATTATTGAACTAAACTGCTACATTCTTATTCAGGAAAATGAGACCGACCTTGAAGGAAAATAAAGTAAAGTTGTCAATGTTAATCTTCTCATGAATGTGTCACCTTCATTTATGTCTTACTTTCACATCGTTTATGTTTTCCATCTCAAAGCCATTGCTTGTCCATTTTGTCCTGCTCTCCTCTGTAATGCAAAATTGAGTAGCCTTCTAAATATATCCAGAAATTTTTATGAAAATGGGGCAAAGGAAAAAAAAGTTAACTAAAATCATTTTATTAAAGTGTTACATTCTTATTCAGGAAAGGAGACCTAAAAAGGAAAGAATTAAATTTCACTTCTTGTTTCTTATAGATCCTGTCACCTTCATTTGCCTCCACTCTCACATATTTTTGTTTTTTCTGTCTAAAGCCACTGCTGGTATGTTCTGTCTTATTCCCCTCAATCTCGAAAAAAATGAGTAGCCTTGTTCAGAAGCTTCGATTAAATCGGAGCAAAAGTGAAAAAATGTAGAATAAAAAACAATATAATTAAACTGTTTTAGTGGGAAACGAGACCTAAATGAGAAAGGTTGATAGAGTTAGCATCTGAATTTTGTTTGACGTTAATCACTTGATCTTCTCACTCATGTCACCCTCATTTGTCACGTGCTTTCACATCATTGTCTCTTGGTCTATCAACCATCCTTTTTGTTTGAAATGGTAATATAATGATGTTGATTGTTGTTCTCTGGGTAGAATGTTGTTTTCGTTTTCTACTTTGGATTTATTATGTTATAACTATGTGAGAATGACACCTTCTGAAGTTGTTTGGGTTTACAGAAAGCGTAGTGTCTGGTTCAAGCAATAAATTGCTCATTTCATATACATTCCATGCGCAACATGTAATATGTATGCAATTGTTTATAACCTTGCATGCTCAATGTGGCATTGTCACAATGTCTGGAAACTGCATAGTGCTTAAAACCCACCCTCTAAATCTGAACTAAGTAAAACTATTTCTCATTTGACATTTAGGTTCATATTGACACCATCCCTTGACACCTGTATGCATTAAATGACTATTATGCTGGTTTTTGTTATGTTAGAAAATAAAACTACTTTCAATTGTTTTAGAAATAAGTTTGCCATTAAATTTAGTTGTTTTTATTAGTGCTACACAGAATGTTAGCCGAGGTGTTCTTTTCCTTTATTAATATTTTTTAAAATTTTTGTCTATGCACATAATATAACTACAAAGCACTATCATTGTGGTCTTACAACTTTTCTACACTCAGAAATTTTACATGATCGGAAGAGACAAAAACAGAACATTTTGGAGGGTCTTAAAGATTGACAGATTGGAACCATCTGAATTGAATATCGTTGAAGATTCAGCAATATACTCAGAAATTGAGTGTTGTGACCTTCTGAGGCGGGTACATGAAGGAAACAAGTCTACAGGAGGGCTTAAATTTGTAACAACTTGCTATGGAATCATTGGTATTTTTCTATTTCTGTATAAGATCTAAATTGTTATTATTATCCTAGGCTTGTTCCCCACCATTTTCATCAGAATAGATAATAATTTTTTTCATGTGATTAGGATTTATCAAATTTCTTGAACCATATTACATGCTGCTTATAACGAAGCGAAGGAAGATCGGCACAATCTGTGGTCACAATATATATGCTATCACAAAGAGCGAAATGGTTCCAATTCCACATTCTACCGTGCGATCCAAAATGGCTTATTCTAAGGATGAGAACAGGTCTTTAGTCAATTTTGCATGTAATTGTAATGTGTCTATGGCAAATTTAAAGAGAAATGTAGAGTGTAGCGTTGAGAAGTATACTTTTTCCATTGTACTTAGATGTTATGAATTACAATTTTTTATTGAGTTCATTACACTGCGCTGTTAAAACATTCTGTTAGAGCATAGTTGTGTTGAAATTATACATTTTGGAGTGTTTATGTGTACTGTATATGTTGATTGTCTCTCTTCAGTCTGTATCCACAATGTGGGCTTCTTCAGAGCAACCTTCTCATCTTTCTTTCTGTGGTACACTTTAATCATCTCTTAGTTGTGAAATAGAATCAGTAATGCTTCTTCAAGGTTTTGGAGTCATGTAATATGTATATTGTATAGTGTATACCTCCTTTGTTCTACATTTATTGTCATTTAATTTCCTGCAAATGTACAGGAGCAATCTTCATTGCTGTTATGTAACTTTTTGATTGAGAGAAGGTATTGCCAAGGTTTCAAGTTCAACTGGGAGATCACTTTATTTTTAATTTTTTGATACGTTTGGTTAGAGTTATCGGTTTCATAAGTTGATTTCAATCAATTTCTTTCACTTTTATTTATTTATGTAAAAACCATCTTATTAATGGGCTTTGCTCTTTCTTCTGTGGTGATTTAGATACAAGAAGCTTCTATGCAGTGTGGATCTTGCGAAGGACTTCTTTTTCAGCTACTCCTACAATGTTATGTTTAGTCTTCAACGCAACTTATCTGATCATAATACTACAGGGCAATCACTATATGATACCCTTTTTGTTTGGAATGAGTTCTTGACTCGTGGAATCAGGAATAATCTCCAGAATACTTCATGGACTGTAGCCTTAGTACATGGATTTTTTAAACAGGTACATTTGAAATTTTCTTTGTTGGCTAACTAACAGATATTTTTTGAAGGTAACCACTGTAGTTAATGGTATTGCTAGTGAGTCGTGAATGTTTTACCTGTTTCTTAGCCTGATATATGATTTGAGTAGCTAACACCAATTTTTCTGTGGAGTGAAACTAATCTTATTTGTTTGCATTTCCTTTAATATAGTTCATGCTGCATTTATTAAACCATAAATTATTAGTTTTTTAGTTGTACTACATTGGGAAATTCATTCCTCAAGTCCAGGTTTGATTAAATTTACCTTAGGAAGTTTTTCTAACATTTTATTGCTGACTAACTTTTAATGGTTACTCATTTATTGGCTTCTAGATTCATCTTAGTAGTGCTAGAAAAATACTAGTATTACGTATTCCAAGAAAGTTATCTTGTTGACAAGCGTTATGGTATGTAGGTCAAACTTTCCATATCTGACAGTGAGTTCAACTTGACTATCATTGCTAGGCGCTCACGGCATTATGCTGGGACCAGGTTTATATATTTTTTAGGCTTTTCTCATGTTTGTTAAGATTAAAATTGCATTTTATTTCATATCAATGCACTTGTGCAGATATTTGAAACGAGGAGTTAATGAAAAGGGTAGAGTAGCTAATGATGTTGAGACAGAGCAGATAGTCTTTACAGAAGCTCGTGATGGACACCCTATGCAAATCAGTTCCGTGGTGCAGAACAGGGGTTCAATCCCTCTGTTCTGGTCTCAGGAAGCCTCTAGATTGAATATAAAACCGGACATTATATGTATGTATGATATGGAAGCAACTATCCTCTGCTACTTATTTTGTTTTAAAATTTGTGCTGATTGCTCATTTTCTTTACTTTTCTTCAGTATCAAGAAAGGACTCTACTTATGAGGCCACAAGACTTCATTTTGATAATCTTGTCAAAAGATATGGAAAGCCAATTATTATTCTGAACTTGATAAAGGTAGGCATTTCCATATATGTAACTGAACCGTTAAGCAAGTTTCTTTTCTTTTCCATTTCTCTAAACCAAAAGATTTTCTACCTTATATATTCTTTTGTCTTCTCTGTTTAAGACACGTGAGAAGAGGCCTCGAGAAACTATTCTGCGAGCCGAGTTTGCAAATGCCGTTAGGTATATTAATAAAAGTTTGAGCGGGGAAGATCGCTTGAGGTTCCTTCATTGGGATCTGCATCGGCATTCAAGATGGTAACTTACTCTTCCCTTTTTTGTCCATCCGGTTCAGGTTTATTCATGGGGTGTTATTTTATTAAATCAATGACCTTTAGCAGCAAAGCTACTAATGTATTGGGACAGCTGGGAAAAGTGGCTGCATATGCTCTGAAGCTGACAGGCATCTTCTACTCTCCAGTGACCCCAAATATGAGGCTAGATGGATTATCCCAATATTCCTACTCTGAGTAAGTTTCGGTCCAGTTTACTTTTGTACTAATTATGCAACTTGACATTTCATTTGATTACTCTACAATTGTTTTTGCCTCGATGTTATTGCTACTAATATTATTTGTCATGGAGTAACTCCCTCAAAAAGCTTGAGCTATTAGGTGAAGATTCTTGTATTTTTTAATTAATATCTTAAGTAAAATGCCCATTGTGAATGAGCTTTCTGGGCCTGAAGCACAGACAATGCACATGCTGATCCTACCATGTGTTGAAACCTTTTAGTCCTGAAAGTTTTGAAATTGTGTTGTGCACCAAGTCTTCTAAAAGCATAAGCTGTTAGGTAAAAACTCATGAATGGTTGTTTTTTTACTATCATTTGTTGATGATCTTTTTTGTAATATAATGCAGGAATAACAATGTCATTGATCACTGTATCACAGAAGAAGCCAACATAAATAAGAATAATGTTGATACAGAAACAGAAATTAGCAACTGTTATTATAGGGATGATGAGAACAAAGATTACAGTGTCAAACCCCAGATGCTTCAATCCGGGGTGTTGAGGACTAACTGCATAGACTGTTTAGATCGTACCAATGTTGCTCAATATGCTTATGGACTGGCTGCACTTGGACGTCAGCTTCAAGTTTTAGGATTTATTGAATCTGAACATATTGATCTTGATAACCCTTTGGCTGGGGAATTAATGGAAGTCTATGAGTCCATGGGAGACACATTAGCCTTTCAATATGGGGGTTCTGCAGCACACAACAAGGTAATCTCTCTAGTTTAGGAGTTTTGACTTTATACCATTCAGAAATTCTGCATGACTGCGTCCAAAGTGTAAGATGGAATCCAAAATGACGCAAGTTAATCTAAGCTGCAAGCTTGTTGCTTTTATTAGGTTGTCTCCAGTGAACATATGCCTCTTTTTCCAGACATGTATTTGATTCACAACTTTCTGCTATAGTGTTTAATTTGTTGTTGGTTTGGTTGATTGTATGCATGCAGTTATTACTATTACATAATTCTTGTTTAAATAGGCTCCCTATATTTTTAAAACTTATACTGAATCTGGATTATTTTATAACCTTGGCAAAACCCTAATCAAGATACTGAATTATAGTTGTTTAAAGGACCTAAAAGTTTATTTAAAAGTTCTGAAATAGCTCAAACAACCATTGATATTTAACCTTAATGATTAATTTACTAGAGAGGCCATCACAATTTTCCCAAAGTTTTGAAAGGGAGATCTAAATTTGCCACTTGTTATGTTTTCCTTGCATGAAATTTTTTTCTGATTAGTGATTACCGCTCACTCCTTTATATTGTGATTGGGATGCTATTTAGATATTTTCTGAAAGAAGAGGTCAATGGAAGGCAGCAACACAGTCCCAGGAATTTATTCGAACCCTACAACGTTATTACAACAACACATATTTAGATGGTGATAAACAAAAAGCAATTAACTTGTAAGCTAAATAAGCCCATTTGTTTAATTGTATTTTTGCACAATTGTTTCCATATCTAATATGGTTTATAGAGTAAACACAAGCAGTTTTTGTAAGTGGAGTGTATTAAAATGAGATGGCTATTGTTGTTTATGTTATTGTTTGGGTCAGATTCTTGGGTCATTTTCAGCCGCAACAGGGAAAACCAGCACTGTGGGAGCTTGATTCAGATCAGTATTACGCTGTCAAGAGACGTGGCCTTTATTTAACAGATGGCAGCATTAGGTAACGAGTGGATTATTGAGTTGCACTAGTTTTTGTCCTTTTCATTTAATCAAGCGTTGAGTTTTAAATTTTCAAGAATTTAATTCGCATATATGAACTTCTGATATTTTTTGACAAACTTCAGTTATAATTTTTCTGTTTGGATCCATCTTTTAACTTTGAGCGTGATTCTCAAGCTGAAAATATTGTTCAAGCATATAGATAGATATTGATGATTTGAGTGAGAGAATACCTTTTCAAATCAGTGTATGTAGTTTCAGTAGTATTGATGGTGTTTGCTTTGACTTAAAATCTATGTAATAGAAATATTATATAGGCAAAGCGTAATCTCAAATTTACTCTTGTCTTTTGAGGATGAAAGCAAATGAGTACAAGTTATTTGTTCCTTGTGGATTTTATTAAATGATATTGTCTTTAAGTATTTCTTTGTGAGAAGATTGACGCTTTTCCTTTATATTGGCAGGTCAACTATTACGAGATCTCTATCAGATGGTAACATTCTCGGTGAAAGTGATGCTTCCATTAGGAACTTGAATGATACAAATTGTCAGGAATCATCTGAAAAACCTGATAAGCATTTCCGCTTGGGATCTACGCCGGATATCTTTATTTGTGGAAGTGATATTTGTCATTGCAGGTATGCTAAGTTGGCATTTTGCATGCTAAATTAAGGCACGTAATGTAACTTATCTGAAAGGCCAGCTGAAAATTTGATAATAACACAGCCTCAGAGTTAGGCAGAACTGGGTTTCTTATTTGAACTGCATTCACTCTACTGAATTATATGATAGGTTATCTAGGGTCGTAGGAGGAACCATGCTATCAGTTGCTACATGCTTTGTAGGGCACTAGGTCCTGTAAAGGAGGGTGGATTAGGCCCACATAATCTCTTGTTTAAAAAGTATTTCATGCAAACCTCACGACTGTCTGGAATTTTTTATTATATTTTAATTGTGGGAGGAGAAATGAAAGATTTTTGTGTATCCCCAGGAAACCCTTCCTTAAGCATTATTACTTAGAAGATTCTTGTGTCATTTTTATTTGTTTTATAGAGTATCTTATTTTTAGATGTTCTCTTAGAAGTGGTTTTCAAGTTTCATCATGTATAATGATTATTTCCTTATTAGAGAAATATTATGTCATAAAGAGGGATTAGTGTTTTTTGTATGATGTATCACATCACTAAGATATATTTCAGTCTCATCTAAATTCCTATAATTTCAAGTGTTTTAAATATTTTAAAGTTCCCAAACTTATTTAACACGGGTCAGCATGACAGCATCATATTTTGCTAGGTGGTAGGTTTTTTCTACTCCAAGTTTGTTAGAAGCAATTTTTTTAAAGAAGTGTAAAATAATAAGCTGCTGCCTTAATCTTTTGTAAATACTACTACTACTGAGTGCTTATTTCAGATTTGTTAATAATAACGTATCTTGTTTTTGTTACATTTGATTTGCCCTTCACAAGAGAATATAGAGGAGAATGAGTCAGGCACCTTAGTAACCTGGTCTTTTATGTGTACTATGCTCCATAGTTTGAGCTGATATGATTTACTAAATAAATCCAAGTTTTTTGACCGTTTTTGTTTTTTCAAATCATACAGGCAGATATACGGAGGAATGGTCAAGGGCAAAAATTGTGAGAGTGGTCATATTTGTTACGATGAACATGGTGATGCATGTGACTGCTCCAATTTCCTTGATGTGGACTGGCTTTCTTCTTCTGGAAATTCCTGTGAAGAGGAATTACTTGAAAGGTAGTTCTAAAACTTTGATTAGTAATCACATACCCTTGCCATCTTTAATTACAGTGATTTTAAACTATGGTCTTTTCTTCACCATTGTGTTATGCTTTCCTTGAATCTTTGATCAAAGGTGCAGAGGCACATGTTAAATGGGTGAGTGAATAAGAATGCTTTTATTACAGAATTGTATATTTCATTGAATTTGTGAGGTTCATCTTTGAATTAAAATTTTGATGAGGAGAGAGTGATGGAGTTGTGCCTTCCTTTTCTTTATGCAATACCCAGATATTGTGCAATTATGACTTATGGGAAGCAAGATTTTGACTTTAGGGGAGATAATTAGAGGGAGGGAAAGCATTTTATCTAGCTTAGCAAATGTTAAAGTGTCTATCTGGTGTTATATCTGGAAACCTTCACTCACCTCTTTCAATTGAGCATATTAGTGAAAGGATTTTATCTTTAGATTGTAGTAAAATGTTAGTCTTGGGTTTTGTACTGAAGTGAATCCTCAAGTGAAATTAGGAGGGGATGGATTTCCTTTTTAGTTGTTTTCTTAGAGTGAGCAATACTTGCACCATGTGCAAAGTCCTCAATGGATTCTCAGACTAAGTGCTCACCCACTGGCACATGACTTTGTTGTTATTGTTGAAGGACAATGAAGAAGTAGTAAGAAGTTCTTATCTTTTTCTTTTCAATGCTTGTTTTGCTGTATATTTGAATAAAAACAGTCGAGAAATTTAAGTAATATCAATATTTTGGAGTAAAAACCCCGTTCTTGAGCTCGGGATTAGTCTGCATTTTTCAAGGTTTTGTTGTTGACAAATGCCAATGTTGTTGGTTTTACAGGTCAACCAGCATCTCCTCGGAGAATATCGCAAATGAACTAGTAACCACCGAGACATCTGCTAGTGAATCTGGATCCAGCCTTAAGGTCAGTGTATGTTAGTTTGCAGAGCCATTACTGAATAACATATCACTTCCTCTGAGGACGAAATATGATTCACTAAGAGTTTTCTAAGAAGAAACAAAGGAAGATAACTTCCAAAGCCTTAAACAACAATAGGGCCTTTCTGTCTGTAATTCTTGTATGCCCTATAAATTGTTCTGAATATCACATTTGCTTCTGAACTTGTGTTTAGAACTTAGAAGATCAACTTGACAATGCAAATACATTAGCATTATATTTACAAGTATTGAGAGCCTAGTTTCAGCAACTGGGACCTCAATTTTTACCACAAATCCTCTACCATCTTCTGCACTAAAAATTCTCAGAATCAAACTGTATAAGTACATTCATTTTCCTACATTCAACTATGATAAATGTCCAATGTCAGTGTAAAACCAATTTATCCTACCATCCAATCACACATTCTCATGTAAAGTCCGAGACAACACATGTGAATGTTGGTGTTAAAGACATTTTTCAATGATGTTTAGTACATTCTTGTCTTGCATGAAGCCAAGTGGTGGCTAAAATCTGCTTGAATGTATTTCAGGGAAGGCAGAGTGCAGAAGAACTGAACAAAGATAGGAAGTACAGTGAAAGGTTTGAACGTTGGGTAAATGAAGAAGAGATGCATTTTGCTTGGAGAATATAGTGTCTTAACTATTATGATCCCATCCGAAGGATTTGGGGGCTTCTGACTTGCTGTACATAAATAAAAAATGGTAAGAATATCATCATCCAAAAGCAGACAAATAGCAGTGGCAGCAGCTGACAGGCTGAGTTTTGTTCATGGGGGCAACAACATTTGAGTTACTCATTATAGTTTTCCTTCAATAGCATCCATTTGGGAGGTAACGGTAGATGTTAATAGGTAATTCATTTTTCTTCCTCCCAAAACTTACCGCAATATCATCATCATCAACTCTGTACATAATTTAAAGTGAAAAACCAAAAAAATGCATAGCTGCTTCTGAGGTTATAACTGTTCAATAAATCATATGCAGACAACATTTTTGGTTCCTTTGGATATTTGAGGTTCTATTTCCTTTGGCTTTGAACAGATGTTATGAGAGGCTGGAGAGAGAGGAAATAACTTTTCTATATATAAAGTTTTCTTTAAATAAAAATTAAGCTGGTTAAGCTTTTTTAAGTATCTGTTCTTTCAAACGAGGCAGTGAGGAGGAAAGTGCAGAAAGGTGTGCATTTTTGCAAGCAATTTACGAGAGATGAAGATCAATGATAAATTTTTTATTCAATTTGAGTAACGTTGCCACCCTTTGAACATTTTTTTACCATTTAAAACATTCTTCATTGAATTAGCTCATATAATTTTTCATTTTGAAAAATTAAATAAACTCAAATCCAAAAGTATAAAACTATTTTTTTTAAGACTCTTGGTCTCTTATCAGTCAACAGTAAATGATAAATCTAAAAAACTGTTACGATAATTTTGAAAACACAATAAAACTTATAAACTAACTTTCTTATTAAGTATAAATTAATTAAAAATATCTTAAATTTGAAGACACGAAAAAGCCAGTTTAAGAATATTTTAATCGAGTTAGATAAATGTTGTATGTTTTGGTAGTTAAAATCGAAATATTTGCAGGTGAGTAATATAGTTAAAAATAGATTTATTCATAAATAAATAACTCAATTATGTTTATGAAAAAAAAATTGAAACATTTTTTAAGAATAATTTGATACAATATGTAATTTTGTTTAATTGTTTCCCCACATATGTAAAATTTCTTTATTTGAAAATCTTGAGATTTAGTTATTGGAAAAATTCAATTTATTGAAAACCTGTTCATTGAGCAACAATGATCATTGGCTGAGCGAGTAAGCATAATGGTGAGGGGGAGTAGGAGAATTTAGAAACGCTTAATTTTTCGAATAAAATGAACGTTTTTATACGCTTTAAATAACATGCTTCTAAATGTTTATAAATGCAATGTTGTTTATATTTCACTATATATTTATAAAATTGTCATTATAGCGTGATGATTGTTGAATTAAAATTTATTGATATTTATTTTATGTTGGGATACATGGTTTTGAATGGTAAATTTGAAATATGAGTTATTATGTGAATTATGTATTATGTGGAATGAAATATATATAGAAATTGAAATATATAATGTAAATTATGTATTATATGGAACGAAATATGAGTTGAGTTGAGATGTGTATGAATAACAATATATGATGATTGTATTGTAATATGACATGTGATTGGTTATAAATATAATTATTTTCAGGAAGAGAATATAATGTCGAAATGTTTAAGTTGTATGTGAAATTTGATATTGTATATAAATATCTTAACTTTTGTTGATATTGGGTTGATAGAGAAGAAAATATCTAAATGGTAAGAATAGAAGATAATTTTTAGGTAATTTTTATGACCTAATATGTAAAAACAATTACATATTTATCATAAGTCATAAGGATTTATCTTGGCACATGGTAGATATGCTGGTATTATATAGATTTGTTGGTATGACAACTTAAAATGTGGTGTAACATATGGGAATCTCTTAATTTAATTCAACACAAATCTTTTTTTTGAAGTAAAGTTAAGTGATTGAGATGTTGATATGAATAGATGATTACATGAGAGGTAATAAATGAACACAAAATTATATATGTTAGTGAATAAATTATAGTATTTTTGCATAACTTTTTTTTATGTAACAGAAAAAAATATATTTTGACACATAATTTTTTACAATATTTTAATATAATATACGTGTCATTTTTTATTGACTTATTATTTATTTGTTATTGTGATCTAAACTTAATGAAAAAAATGAGACGTATATACTGTATTAAAACATTATCAAAAAATTTGTATTAATATATCATTTTCAGATAAAAAAATTTGACACAAATTCTTTATATTCATTTGACATTAATCTATCTTACTTTTATTATTTTTAAAATTTGAAAAATATTTTGATGATTTCCTATTGAAGAAGTTAGGATTATTAGGTTATTAACTAATTGTTAAATAGGTTAAAAATACATGTAAAAAAAGTTGGTTATCTGTTTTAATCAATTATATTATTGACATAATTGATTAAAATTTTTATAATTGTGTTTTTGTATATAAATGAGTTTAGTTTCATTTTCAAATAAAATAATAGACATTCAGAATACTGGTGTGAAAGGAAAGAAAACAAGTAAACATTCTTGGAAGACAAAGAACATCAACGTGTTAAAATCAAGTCTACAAGGATTCAAGCAATGGTTGGATGAGGCTAATGAGTGAAGGACTATGGTTTTTTGTATTCAAAATCTGAACTAAGGTGTTTTTGTTTCTTACTTTTGCTGTAAATCTAATTTGTGATTCTGACTTGCGGTGTAGACAAGGTTTGTAGGATGCCTGTGTGTAATATTATCATAAATAACTGTTTTTGTTTTATTAAAGGTTAATGTTATACAAGTGTTCTTGTAAGGTTGTAATCTTTACCTTCTTTTAATGTATTTATTTCTAACTTAAGTTGTTTGAAAGAAGATTAGATACATAAAAATAAAAATTTAATATATATTTTATTAAGTTAAATTTAATTAAAATTAAAATCTAATTATATTTATTAAGTTAAATTTAATTAAAATTAAAATTTAATTTAATTTTAAAAGTTAATAAAATATAATTTTTAAATATTTTTGGATATTTACGAATATTTACATATTTTTTTAAACTTGCAAATATTTTTTTAAACAAATATCCAACTAGTAATAAATGATTTTTTTTCGAGTCAAATGGTAAATATATATTTGTATCTAATCTAACTTGTTGCTTAACTTATACAATAAATTATGTTATTAAGATTACTGGATGAGGATATTTTGTAAATTAAAACATGGAAGTTAAACCATATATTATATATATATATATATATATATATATATATATATATATATATATATATATATATAGTAGTGAACTTACATCACTCACTATTTCAATTTAAACAAAGGTTAATTTCAGACAAAGAAATAATGTTCTCGAAAACAATCCTTTTTATTAGTCGTGCTCATTGGTTGGCCTTCTGTTACTGGGCTTGTTCGTTGGTTGTCCATCTTTTAATTGGGCCTGCTGGTTGACTGACCCGTTAGCCTAAAAAAAGTAAAACTCACTGGCGAAACTTCTGCGGCGCGCGGTTTCTCTTCTGAGGTCCTATCTGCACTCTCTGAAACACTAGGATTTTCGAGCTCTTGTTTCGGAGTTAACATAGCCATGGCCGCCACAACCAACGCCGCTGCTCCGCCGCGCCAGCTCTCTCCAAAGGAAACCGACATCCAGATGATGTTGGCAGCCGACGTTCACCTCGGCACCAAAAACTGTGATTTTCAAATGGAGCGCTACATCTTCAAGCGCCGCAACGACGGTAACTAACATTTTTTTTTATCTCTATCGTTATACAATAGACAGCCGCGTCGTGTTATACAATTTTGAATCTGCGATAGATGCAGGATGGGAGTATGGTTTTGAATTGTTGTGGTGTGGATTTGGTATTAGGTATTTACATTATCAACCTTGGTAAGACATGGGAGAAGCTTCAACTTGCTGCTAGGGTTATCGTTGCAATTGAGAACCCTCAGGATATTATTGTGCAATCTGCTCGCCCTTATGGTCAGAGAGCGGTTCTCAAGTTTGCTCAGTACACTGGTGCTCATGCCATTGCTGGAAGGCATACTCCTGGTACCTTTACCAATCAGCTCCAAACCTCTTTTAGCGAGCCTCGCCTCCTTATCCTTACGGATCCCAGAACAGATCATCAGGTTCATGTTCAACTTAAACAGTAATATGTGAAATGCATATGTTTGACTTTAGCTTCATTTGATTTGGTAGTTAGTCTAATTTTCCTTAATAGAATGGTGATTGTTGATTCATGTTTTGCGGACAACCCCTCTTGGGATAAGGATTTTTGGGTTTTTATGTTTCATGTTTTTCTTTCCTTGATGTTGCCTGTTTTGTGATTTTAATATATATGGGTTTATTTTGCAGCCCATTAAGGAAGGTGCTCTTGGAAACATTCCAACCATTGCTTTCTGTGACACTGACTCACCCATGAGGTATGTGGACATTGGGATTCCTGCCAACAACAAGGGCAAACACAGCATTGGGTGTCTCTTTTGGCTTCTTGCCAGGATGGTGTTGCAAATGAGGGGTACCATTCGTCCTGGCCTCAAATGGGATGTTATGGTAAGTATTTTCTTGGTTGACTTTTCTTAGTGGCATTGTTAATGAGCTTATTGGGTATAATTTGGAGAGAGGCAGATTTTTGGGAGGATATTGAAGGAGATTGTTTTCTTAATCTTTTGTTTGATGCAGGTGGACTTGTTCTTCTATAGAGAACCAGAGGAGGCTAAGCAACAAGAGGAGGAGGAAGCTCCTGCTGGTGATTATGCCATCACTGACTATAATCCTGGTGCTATTGCTTCTGATGGCCAGTGGCCCGGTACAATTGATCAATCGTGGACAGATGCAGTTCCACAACCTATTCCCGCTGTACCTGGCGTCAACTGGGGAGCACCAGCCTCTACAGATGCACCCGGTACGTCATTAATTTGTTTTAACCATACACTAAACTAAACTGAGTTATTTTACGTATTCTATTGTTTTATGTATATTGTCATCGTTAATGTTGACTGATCATTGCATCTGTTACTTTTCGTTTTGGTTGTCTTTTTTTTTTTTAATTTGTGACATGATGCAAATACAAAATGCGTGTACATTTGTGATGTCTGGATCTTTGCATTCATTTTTTGTTTAGAAATTGCAGCTGCAGGAGATTGGGGCGAGGCTGTTCCACCACCACAACAAATCCCTCTTCCTCCTTCCGGAGTTGAATCTGTCCAAGCAAGTGGCTGGGATTAAATTATTGTTTTTGATGCTATGATTTTGCCCCGTCTTGCAATTTAGTTTACTCTTTGGAAGTAAAATATGGATCAGTTTTTTTGTAGAAAGGAACTTGTTTTTTGGTTTGAGTGTCAGAAATATTATTATTAACAAACATGGTTCTTGAATGTTAGGTAATATGATGTTTGTGGAACTTCGTTACCCTTAATTTATATTGAGTATTTCGAATATTTCGTGATTGTGGAACCGAGATCCTAGGTTCTATACAGGAGCAGTTCATGGAAATCTAATTTGGCGAAGATGATACATTTTTATAGAACCTTTACTGGGAATTGCCTTTTCCTTTTCACTGTATGCCTTTGTTTTCGATCTTCATGTACGTTGAATTTTTCTGCATGCTTAATGGAGAATGGGGGTATTGATATTGAATAAGTATCCCTGAAAGTAGTATTGTATGTAGACATGTAAAGAGATGGCGTCATTTAGCATAAATAGATGTTCAGATGTTCACTACGCCGAGGAAGATTGCAAGCTTAAACGTAAGATCTCAAACTTCATAGTGCTAATACCAAGCAAATTTAGTCAGCCTCTAGATTTGAATTTGTTTAGTTTACAAGATTTTGACTGTATCAAAAATGTTTAGCAACTGTATCAAAATGTGTCAACCTCAAACCCTAAATCAAAATCCCAAAACTCCAAATCCAAACCTCTAAACCCTAACTCTCAAATTCTCAATCCCAAACCCTAAATCCCGGATCTTGGACCCTCAACCTTAAAACATAAATCTTACACCCTAAAACATAAATCTTACACTCTAAACCTTAAATCATACACTCTAAACTTTAAACACTACATCTTACACTTTACACCTAAACCCTTAAACCTTCAAACCCTACACCTTACACCACCATAAATCCTAAAAGTCCTAAACACTAAAAACCTTGAACCCTAAAAACCAAAAGCCCTAAAGAACCCAAAATCTCAAACCCTAAAACCTTAGGCAAAATATGACCGAGTCAACCTCGATTGTATTTTGGCTAGATTCAATGGAGTTGACCCTATTGAAATTTAGCTGAGTCGGTCTTAGTTAAAATTTGGCTGAATTCAGTTGAGTTAGTCTTAATTAAAACTTGGCGAAATTCAGTCCAGTCGACTCCAACCCAAATTCATACCCACCATTAGCCAATGGTCGAGACGGTTGGATTCAGACCGAAGGTCAAGATGAGCCAAATAGGGGCAATGCTCGAGACAAACCGACCTAAGGTGAATGTCGACACAACTAGCCTAGGTCGAAGGCTGAGACTGATGCATTCTGAGTCGAAGGTATTGGTCAGTCTAACTTAGGTTGATTTGGGTTTAAGTTCAAGTCAAGTTAGTTTAGATTAAAGGTTGAAATGAGTGAATCTGGACTAAGGTCAACTTAGTCGATTTGGCCAAAGATCAAGACAAATCTATTCATACTAAAAGTTAAAGACAAACCAATCTAAACTGAAAGTCTAATAATAAGATTTTTTCTTGAAAAAAAAAGTCCATAGACTAAACTAATCCATGTGACATTTGCGGCATTTTGGTCCAAAAATTTTTTAAATGAAAAGTTATATGATTCTAATTTTTTTTGTCACGTGAACAAAATCCAGAGTCAAATTAACAACTGTAGTAAAAAAAGAATTTCATTAATAAATAATTTTTAAATTTACATAAGTATTTTTTTAAATAACAAAGGACAGCTGAAAGGGATTAAGTTCATAATCGAAGACTGCATTTTAAATAATGCGCATAACACATGTTTCTTTTATTCCCGGACTCTTTTTTCTAAAAGAATCTCGTGCGTGAAGGATGTTTCTCTTACTATGTCTTCTTTCAATAATACTAACATCCAGTTTCCCCCTTAATGCATTTTTGGTTTCTTACACTCACTAGTTTTGATCTTACTTAAAGTTTTCACATTTGTATTTCCTAGTTTAAAAACCTCGCAAATTAAAATAAGCCTATTTCAACCTTTTTTTTATGCACAAAGTTTGCCAACTGGTGCATAAATTTTACATAAAATAGAAAATTTTGTTTCCAAAAATTTAACCTCGATCCATATAAACAATTCTTAAATTTTTACTACGGATGCCGTATTACTATCTCCACTATTTCTCAAGCTAAAACTACATGTGCCACAAACAGCGATGCTTCTGATAGCATGCATGATGGATAATTAAATATACAGGGTTAGAAATTCCTTCAGATAATATTCGCCTGTGGTGCAATTGCATAATTAGAATTCTCCCTAGCAGAGCACATGACTGTATTCAGCACCAAGCGGCTACTGCCTGCATTTGTAGAAAAAATAATCATTTAGCCTATGATAGAGTTCATCAAGAAAAGAAAATCAAAATAATATTACTGTAAAATGACAGCAAAACTAACCATCGGTAAAAAGAAATATACAAATTCTCAAAGAAGCTCAACCAACAGTTATTTAAGTAAATTTGATTCTAATTTTCTAAAATTCTTGAGAGGTTATTGTAAAACATTGAATGATAGTGGATTGATCTATTCAAGAAGATTAGACAACCAAATGTAGCTCTTTTGTGAGACTAAACCAATATAACTTATTGGTTCTTTTCTTCTCCTTATACTTGCCTATTGAAATTTGAATCACAATCAATTCTTATTAATATGGAAAACTAAAGAACATTATCTTGGCATTTCTTTTGAGGTTAACAACTTTATCGAAAATTTCTATCTATAATTTAAAGAAAACACTTCATCCATTCTGAAAATTCTTTTAAAGTTCAGCTCACACCCTCCGGAACTCAATCTTTGTTTCTAATAAGATAATCATGGATATATCCATTACTACTGACCTTTTCGGCACAGAAAAGATAAATAAGTTAAATGAAAACACACAAATTTTTGGAATTATGTAAGAAATAAAGTGAAAGCTAAATATGTCTAGTTCAAGAGAAAAAAAGAAGAGATGGAAACGAGATAGACAGATAAATAGAAACAAGTGAAAAATAATACAATGGATCCCACTATTTAAAAACATTCTCCACTCTTTCTCTCAACCAAACAACCTTGAGTAATTTTATCCTCTTATATCCCCCATTTCTCCCCAACCAAACTGACCATAAGAAAACTAGAAGGCTTCTAATGTAGATATGTAATGCTTTGAAGGGATTTATAATAGTATTGTCACAGCGGGCCACCCGCCCCAACCCGGTCCAATCCACCACGAGTTGACCACTTAGTGAACCAACCAAACCCGACTCATTTATTAGAGAGTTAAAAAGGTTTGAACCCAACTCGGCTCACCATGGGTGGTGGGATACATTGGCTCACTTAATTACAAGTTTTTATTTAAAATAAAAATAAAATTATAATTTTTTTATAATTCAAATTTAAATAATTTCACTCTAAAATGATAAACACCAAAGACAATTCAAAATAAAAAAAAATTAACATACAACTCAAATGTAATCCAAAAGCAAACCCGAAAAGCCAATAAATAAGTTTATAATATTGATAATTTTTGTGTCATTATCCATTTATAATATTAGAGTCTTGAATGGATAAATTTATAATATATTGCTCTTTTGAAATATCTTTTTTTTTATTTACAATACGGTAAAAAAATGTTAACTAATAATATTGAAACACAAAATAATAAATAATTAAATTAAACTATGTGGGTTGGTGAGCCAACCTAGGTGGCTTGCGGCAAAGAGACACAATGCACAAATGGTGGAGACGAGGTGTTGGTTTCTGCAACACCAATACACCAATAATGAGACGAAGGTTGTGGTTCGCGCCACACACAAAGACAATAACAAAAGACGAGAGCGAGAAAACCCAAGACCAATGATGGAGAGGGAGGTGGGAGACGGCTTCAATGGTGGTTCGCGCCACACACAAAGAGCATAGCAAAATAGCACAACAAGACGGACCAAGACCAATGATGGAGACGGAGATAGGAGTTTAAGATTTGAGTGAGAGAAACCAAGAAGAGAACGAAAGAAGAATGAGAAACCACTGAAAAGGATTTTTGTCTTTCTCCCTCATCCTTTCCAAAATACCCTCCAACGATACATTAAAAATTGTAAAACTCTATTTTCAAATGTTCTAATTGGCATCCATGACGTTGTAAAAAAGTTCACAACTTTTCGTTGTGGAAATGTTTTCCAAGTATATATTAGCATTGACACTCATTATTTTACTTCCAATTCATCAACAATGAGTCTCCTACCTCCCTCTTTTAATTACACAAAATTCATTTTTGAACCATGTATTCACTTTTCTAATTCACAAACTTCCATTCTCATATATTTACTTCAATTTTATTAAGATGATACAAAAACATTTATCTAATAAAATAAAAGTAAAAAGGGACAACTTATAATACTTAGTTTTGTCCTCTAATTCCGAGCTAAAAAAAACTTTAGTGTTATTTGGGTTGTATCTTAAGTTTGACATGATTATATAAAATAATATATGTTAGTGAATAAATTGGATATACAATTCTTAGAATATGAATAAATTTTACAAATTATATATACAATTTTGATATATATATATATATATATATATATATATATATATATATATATATATATATATATATATATATATATATATATCTTATGAAATAGTTGTAATTTGACTACTATTTTTACACAATACAGTAGTAAAAAATGGTAGAAAATGATATATCTCCGTTTAATGTGAAAAACTAATCATGATTCACTAAAAAGGTATATTATGCCTGAATTTAAGTAAGTTGGCGGTGGTGGAAGAACTGGATAGGAAAAATAAGTCATTCTATTTGTAAGATATCTAATCAAATTCATTCCAAATTGAAAGATATATCAAATATCAGTTCTTTATGTATATTCATTCAAAATTGAAAGATATATAAAATATCTTGAGTTCTTTTTCTATAATACACGAATGATCCGATCCATAATAACATGATTGAAAACATTTTGATCATCTTAGTATACATCCATTCCTATGTCACTTCATAGTGTAAATATCTTTTACAAAAATAAAACCACTAAAAATAATAATATATTATCAAATAATTTTTTTTAAAATAATACGTTTTCTTTTGTCCAATGTCGATATCAATACAAAGAATTATATAAATATCAAAGATTTCTTTTGTTCGATGTCAATATGAATAAAAAGATTTATATAAATCTGAAACACACGTATAAAATATCAAATAATTATTAAATAAGCAAAGATATATAAATTCCAAAACTTAAACAAAATAAAGGTAAATATACATTTGAGAGATATCTACATAGCCATTCCATACGAAATTTAAAAAGTCGGAATCGGACTTAACGTTTGCAAAAAAGATAGTAACATCTAATTTCAGAATCTTGTAAACTATACAAATTCAAATCTAAAATGTTTACTGAATCATTATTAAATTTCCAAGAACAAACACGTCGCGAAAACTTGAAAAACTAGAGGCTGATTAAATTTACTTCGTATTAACACTATGAAGTTTGAAATCTGGTGTAAGCTTGCAATCTTCCTCGACGTAGTGAACATCTGAAAATCTATGTATGCTAAATGGCCTCATCTCTTTACATGTCTAAATAAAATACTACTTTCAGGGATAATATATTCAATATCAAAACCCCATTCTCAATTACGCATGCAGAAAAATCAACGTAGATGAAGGTGGAAAACAAAGGCATACAGTTAAAAAGATAAAGCAAATTCCAGTAAAGGTTCTATAAAATTAAGAAAAAATGTATCATCTTCGCCAAATTAGATTTCTATGAACTGCTCCGGTATAGAACCGAGGATATCGGTTCAACAATCACGAAATAATCGAAATACTGAATATAAATAGTGAGTAACGAATTTCCAAAGACATCATATTACCTAACATTCCATGTTTGTTAATAAAAATATTTCTGACACTCAAACCAAAAAAGTTCCTTTCTACAAAAAAACTGATCCATATTTTACTTCCAAAGAGTAAACTAAATTGCAACACGGGGCAAAATCATAGAATCAAAAACAATAATTTAATCCCAGCCACTTGCTTGGACAGATTCAACTCCGGATGAAGGAAGAGGGATTTGTTGTGGCGGTGGAACAGCCTCGCCCCAATCTCCTGCAACTGCAATTATTACACAAAAAATGAATGCAAAGATCCAGCCATCACAAATGTACATGCATTTTGTATTTGCATCATGTCACAAATTAAAGATAAAAGACAACCAAAACAAAAACTAACAGATGCAACGGTCAGTCAACATTAAAGATGACAATATATATAAAACAATAGAATACGTAAAATAACTCAGTTTAGTTTCGTGTTTATCAAAACAAATTAATGATGTACCAGGTGCATCTGCAGAGGGTGGCGCTCCCCAGTTGACGCCAGGTACAGCGGGAATAGGTTGTGGAACTGCATCTGTCCACGATTGATCAATTGTACCGGGCCACTGGCCATCAGCAGCAATAGCACCAGGATTATAGTCAGTGATGGCATAATCACCAGCAGGAGCTTCCTCCTCCTCTTGTTGCTTAGCCTCCTCTGGTTCTCTATAGAAGAACAAGTCCACCTGCATCAAACAAAAGATTAAGAAAACAAACTCCTTCAATATCCTCCCAAAAGTCTGCCTCTCTCTAAATTATACCGAATAAGCTCATTAACAATGCCACTAAGAAAAGTAGACCAAGAAAATACTTACCATAACATCCCATTTGAGGCCAGGACGAATGGTACCCCTCATTTGCAACACCATCCTGGCAAGAAGCCAAAAGAGACACCCAATGCTGTGTTTGCCCTTGTTGTTGGCAGGAATCCCAATGTCAACATACCTCATGGGTGAGTCAGTGTCACAGAAAGCAATGGTTGGAATGTTTCCAAGAGCAGCTTCCTTAATGGGCTGCAAAAATAAACCCATGTATGTTAAAATCACAACGCAGGCAACAGCATGGAAGGAAAAACACGAAACAAAAAAACCAAAAAAATCATCATCCCAAGAGGTGTTGTCCGCAAAACATTGATCAACAATCCCCATTATATTCCTTAACGGAAAATTAGATTAACTACCAAATCAAATGAAGCTAAAGAGAAACATATGCATTTCACATATTACTGTTTAGGTAGATCATGAACCTGATGATCTGTTCTTGGATCCGTGAGGATAAGGAGGCGAGGCTCGCTAAAAGAGGTTTGGAGCTGATTGGTAAAGGTACCAGGAGTGTGCCTTCCAGCAATGGCATGAGCACCAGTGTACTGGGCAAACTTGAGAACCGCTCTCTGACCATAAGGCCGAGCAGATTGCACAATAATATCCTGAGGGTTCTCAATTGCAACGATAACCCTAGCAGCAAGTTGAAGCTTCTCCCATGTCTTACCAAGGTTGATAATGTAAATACCTAATACCAAATCCACACCACAACAAATCAAAACCATATTGCGCTCCTGTAGCTATTGCAGATTCAAAATTGTATAACACAACGCTGTTGTCTATTGTATATCGATAGAGATAAAATAAAAATGTTAGTTACCATCGTTGCGGCGCTTGAAGATGTAGCGCTCCATTTGAAAATCACAATTTTTGGTGCCGAGGTGAACGTCGGCTGCCAACATCATCTGGATGTCGGCTTCCTTTTGAGAGAGCTGGCGCGGCGGGGCAGCGGCGTTGGTTGTGGCGGCCATTGTTACCTCTCGCAAGCTCCCAAACAAGAGCTTGAAAACCTTAGTGTTTCTGACTACAGCAAATAACCTCAGAGTGGAAACCCTAATTCGTTTGTAATATAAAGTAGAAAACCCTAATGGGTTTCACCAATGGGCTTTTTATTTTTTAGGCTAAGGCCAGTCAACAAGCAGGCTCAATTAAAAGATGAACAACCTACGAACAAGCCCAATAACAGAATGCTAACCAATGAGCAGGATCAATAAAAAATATTGTTTTGGAGAACTTTATTTTCTTGTCTAAATTTAAACTTTGTTTAAATTTAAACAGTGACAGTGATGTAAGTTCAGTACTGTAAAAAAACAATATACATTGGGATAATAAAATGAGTTGATTTCTATGGTTTAACTTCTATGTTTTTTATTTACAAAATACATCATAGCTCATAAGTTATTTATCCAAATAACATAATTTTATTGCATAAGTTATTATATTATAAATTAAATTAAATATTAATTAATTTATTATATTATAAATACATCATAGCTCATAATTTTATTGCATAAGTCATTCTAAACATGAGGTTGTTATTCATAACCAACAAATTAATTAATATAACAATTGTTTAAATAAGAACAAAATGTATATTTAGAAAAATAGTTGTAGAAAATAATTTTTTATAATAATCAGTATTTCTTTTATCACATTAACTACCATGTGGGTTACATCGTATAATCATATAATTTTACACATGTAAATATTTTTTTGTTATAAATGTTTAAAATTGTTATAAATATAGAAATATATTATAAATAATAGTATGTAATTGTACGAAATATTTATCATAAATCTAATTGTAATTTATATATTTAAATATTTTTTATAAATATTTAGATTACTTGTGACAATTATGTTTTATAGTAGATAACCACTTTTGATAATTATTGTATACAAAATCTTTGAAAAAAAAATGATCAGTATTTTATTTTCTTAAATTATACACAGAAGGATATGTGTTTTGGGCCTAAAAGTAGTGTTTTATGTGAGTGAGGCCCAACAGTTTCTTAAACCCTACCTAATTCTATTTCGTTCTCTGAAACTGGTGGTTCTTCTTTTGTTCTGTATACAGCTATGGTGAAATTGAAGACCAGCAAGTCAAACAAACCAGAAGATGTTGAAATCCTCAAATCAGACGTTGCCTCCTTCGCTTCCTCGCTTGGATTATCCACATCACACTCCCACTCAGGGTTCAACGATGTCGATTTCCGCAAAACTAAGACGAACAAGCCCCCAAAGAAGCAACAACCACCTGAAAAAGCCACACCCCAAAGCACCCAGAAGCCAAAGAACAAAACTTTGAGCAAAAACAATGGACCCCACCAGAAGATTAACCCCAAATCCGAACCCAAACCGAAACCCCCAGTTCTGTCACTGGAGAATGGTTCCAGTACGGAAAAGGGGTTCAACAAGTTCAGGAACCTGCCAAAGCTTCCTTTGATGAAAGCAATTGGTTTGGGAGTGTGGTTTGAGGACATGACGGAGTTGGAAAGGAAATTGATTGGAGAAGGGAAGAGGGTGGAGTTAACGGATGTGGAAGCTTGGAAAGGGTTCGTGGAGAAGAAGAGGGAGTTGGGGGAGAGGTTGATGGCACAGTATGCTAATGATTATGAGTCATCAAGGGGGAAAAGTGGTGATATCAGGATGTTGGTTTCAACGCAGAGGTCCGGGACTGCTGCTGATAAAGTGTCTGCTTTTGCTGTGTTGGTGGGGGATAATCCAATGGCAAATTTGCGTTCTCTTGACGCTCTTTTGGGTAAGTTAAGAATGTTCACTGGTGGGGATAATCTAGTGTCATAATTTCTTTCTTGTTTTCAGTATCATTAATTGGATTTTGTGATGAGTTAGTTATTTATGTCTAGTTTGAGCTATAGTTCTTACACGGGTGTTCTTCTTTTAAGTGTTTGTGGAATTGTGTTGTAGAAGTAGGAGAGCTGAAAAGTAAAGGATGAGTGTTGCACTTGCTATTAGTTTCATCTGCAGCTATGCAATAGCAATTTTATGATCTTGCTTCTCAATTATGTGTTACCAGTGAGACTGACTCTCTCACTATATTCATACTCAATTATGTGTTACCAGTGAGACTGACTCTCTCACTATATTCATACCGTGTCTTTACAGTTGAGCTATTGACAGTGTTTCTTGTTTAAACTAGGAATGGTGACATCCAAGGTTGGGAAGCGGCATGCCTTGACGGGTTTTGAAGCACTGCAAGAATTATTTATTGCAAGGTGTGCATTTTTCCACTCCCCTGTGAAAAATTATTTTATCATTGAAATATAATTCATAGAGCTTTCAAAAAAAGTTGTAAGAATGGGATTTAATCTATGGAACTGGAAAATAATTCTCCAAGGTTTAAAAGATCCTACCACTTTCATTCTATATATATAAGAAAGTTTAATACAAAATACATGATAAATAGAATAATCCTAATCCTAAACACGATATAGTCATAATAAATAAGACATGATGATAATTATTCTAACATGACTAAAGTTTTAGAATGTTGTCAAATTTGAAAGATAATAATATATTTCTGTCTTTCTCCTTTGCACACATCTCATGTTACTCTCCCAACAGGCCCGTTATTCT
Source organism: Vigna umbellata (assembly GCF_029865625.1). NCBI lineage: Eukaryota > Viridiplantae > Streptophyta > Magnoliopsida > Fabales > Fabaceae > Vigna > Vigna umbellata. Next base: position 40,789,291 of record NC_142173.1, read on the forward strand.
AATATTACATGTAAAGTACTTTTGCGGTTTGCAAATTTTTGAAAGTTTTCATTCAATTGACTTTCTTGCGTAGCATTAAAACACGTGATGCCTCAGACTTTCAGCGCTCTGACCAGATACGTTATTTTCTCTATTTTTCTTGCAGCTTATTACCAGATCGTAAATTGAAGACCTTGATACAGCAACCCCTAAATCATCTTCCTGAAACTAAAGATGGTTACTCTCTTCTCCTTTTCTGGTATTGGGAGGAGTGTTTGAAGCAGAGGTATGTGTGATAACACTATTCATTTTCACATTTTTATCTTAAATCAATTTCTATGATTTGACTTGGTTACAAATTTCTCACGCAAATTATATTCTCATAGCGTGTTTTGTTTCGTAAACTTTGGATGCTTTCTGTACATTTTAATTATGTGCTCCATTATAATAAGAATAGTTGAACTCTAGTTAGCATTTAGTCACTTTAATTGGTATTTTGCTTGAGGAGCCATAATATTGCCTTGGAAGAATAGGAGAAATGATTTTAGGCCTACTTATAGCTGTATCACCGAGTCCAAACTTCTTACATCACTTTTCTACGCATTTTACCTGAGGAATATTTCTAATTATCAATGAGACCCATTTTACAGTCCACTCAAGCTCTTTTGTTAGTGATGCACTGAATAGCTTTTGACGTCTCAGGTATGAACGTTTTTGTTGTTGCCCTTGAAGAAGCATCTCGTGATATGCTACCAGCTCTGAAAAACAAGGCGTTAAAGGTTGGTTTTCTGTTCATACTTTGTTCCTTTTGTTTTTTTTTTGGGTTCCCATTCCCCTCCAAGTTACAAAGTGACTCAATATTACTATAGCAAAAGGTTTGCTACTATAATCAACTTAATAAACTGAAAATTTTTGTCTTAACTACTGGGGGATACTTGAAAGTTCTTATTCATAATAAATAATAGGAATTTTTTTTTTCCTCAATCGGTTTTATCTTTTTAAGAACGGTTTTGTAATTTATATTATGTGAAGATATTTAGGGCGTCCTTGATTAAACAACTTAATCAAAGCATTATTTATTTCGAAAGTTAAATCATGAAGCTTGATGGAATATACTAAAAATGTATATTTAGTAAGTTTTTTGCATGAATCTTATTAAATAAGCTAAAAAAGCTAATGAGATGGGCACGAGCTTAAATAAGATCTTATCTTCACCTTGTTGTAACATGTTCTCAGATGTATTGAATGTATTGTTGTTAATATCTTCACCTTTCTTGCTTGCAGGCCATATATGTGCTACTGAGTCGGAAGTCAGAGCAAGAACGCAAACTACTTTCTGCACTTGTTAATAAAGTGAGTTGACAGTGACCTATGTCCAGTTTTCATTTATTGTGTTTCTTCTTCACGTGGTCAAGTTACAATAAAATTACAATAGCCGGTTATAGAACTACTACATTCTGTTACTAAGACTGTTTTATTTTATGTGGCTTCTCTCTCTTTTACTTTGTTGATGGGTGGTTTTGATATTGCTTCAGCTTGGTGATCCAGATAATAAAGCAGCATCTAATGCTGACTTTCATTTATCCAACCTTTTGTCTGACCACCCAAACATGAAGGTATGAACATTTATCAATGTGTCTATTGTTTCAACCTTTGTCTTCAGCTTTGGGGGTATCTATAAATGATTTTGTAGCCAATATTTAGTGTTTAAGCCAATATTTGTTGTTTATTGATATCACTAAGTTATTGATATCACTAAGTAATTGATAGTAAGATAAATACTTGAAGGAACTTTGCAGGCTGAAAAGTTTTCATGCCTGCATGACTTCGTTTATCTCATTTTCCTTTAAAGAATATATTGACTATTTACGTTTTGGGGTTTCATGATATTTGGCAATGATTCACATTAACGTTTAGGCTCCCTTTTACCTCTTAATTTGTTTTAGCTACTGATTTATTTTCTTGTTAATTTTTCTATACAGGCTGTGGTTATTGACGAGGTGGATTCTTTTCTTTTCCGGCCTCATTTAGGACCACGATCACAGTACCACGCTGTATGTACTATAGTTTGATCCTCACCTTTTCTTACATCATTTTCTGCAAAGTAGGAGTCACTGTGTATTTTTTTACCTTTTGTTGTTACTTGATCAATGAAAATATTATGCATCGTATAATATATCTGTTTGAAACCACTTTTCTGTGGTTTCTGAAATGGCCCTTCAATTTTAGATTACTTTCTTAAATTAAATTTTCTTAAACTTATGGTCTGTTCGAAGAATCTCATTGGCTGCTTTTTCTACTTTTGTAGATTAATTTCTTGAGCCAAATCCGCCTAACAAATAAAGGAGATGGACCTAAAGTGGCAAAACGTCTTATAGATGTATATTTTGCTTTGTTTAAGGTATTGGTTTTTCTTTCCTTGAAGCTTTTCTTATCTGAAATATTATGACTTTGTTTACTCAAGCTAAAAAATAATTGAACGGGAAAATATTTACAATTGGACACCTTCAGGTTTTAATCACAAATGCAACCAGTAACCAGAAGCTTGATAAAAGCGGCAAGGGCAAGGGCAAGGGAAATGCAAAAGAGGACAAGTCAAAAGAGTTATCAGAATCACATGTGGAATTGGACTCTCGGCTTTTATCAGTTCTCCTAACTGTAAATATGATAATAATATATGTTAATATTTGTGACCTTTTTTATCATGTTAAATTCAGTTGTAATCTGGTATTTCATTTGGTATTGGCATAGGGCGTGAATAGAACATTTCCTTTTGTCTCAAGTAATGAAGCTGATGACATTGTTGAAGTCCAAACACCAGTACTTTTCCAACTGGTAATTACTAATTTGTTAGCAAATAAAAACTGTATGCAGTATGTTATGGTTGCATTAGTATTCATCATTACCTCGATATCTTAAGGTTTAAGGTTCTGCAAACTTGCAGGTTCATTCTAAGAATTTTAATGTAGGTGTTCAAGCACTGATGCTTCTTGATAAAATTTCATCCAAAAATCAGATAGCCAGTGATCGGTTTTACCGTGCTTTGTATTCCAAACTTTTGCTTCCAGCTGCCATGTATACATCCAAGGCAAGAAAACTTTTTTTTTTTCTTACATTTTCTTTTGATAAAAATATGGGTGCTTATACTATTCTTCAATAATCTTCTTCAATAATCTGTAGAATTTTCTAATGTGTTTGTCCTCAGGCAGAAATGTTTATTGCACTTCTCCTCCGAGCAATGAAAAAGGATGTTAATTTAAAGCGTGTAGCAGCATTTTCTAAACGTCTAATGCAGGTGATTATTAAACTGCCCTTTCTCTACGTTTTTCTTCTTACACATACTACTGAACATTTGTTTTTTCAGATTGCACTTCAGCAGCCACCACAATATGCCTGTGCTTGCCTTTTTCTTCTTTCCGAACTTCTTAAAGCCAGACCACCTTTATGGTAATTGCTTTTTTCTTTCACTGCCATTGCCACTACTTTTATGTTAGTGTGAAAAACATATATTTCCTATATAAGTCTGCACTGAGAATTTTGTGACAGGATTCTTCCATAACACGTTTGACCAGAAAAAAGTGTAAAATAATTCTAGACACACTTGAGAGTTAAAGTATAAAATAATCCTAGAAGGCTTAATTGGTCTCTCTTATAATCTTTTCTATTTATAAGAATAAATTGATACAAGAGTATATCATAATTTTTTCTATTTATAAGAATAAATTGATACAAGAGTATATAATAGATAGGGTAACCTAGACATAATATAATCATAAAAAATAGAATAACCCTAAATATAATATAATCATGATAGAGTAACTTTAGACACTATAATGATAATATAATAACGATAAATAGAGGATATTCTAACACCATCTTCTCTTGTAGGAATATGGTGTTGCAGAACGAGTCTCTAGATGATGAACTTGAACACTTTGAAGATGTTATAGAACCTGATAATGAACCCAGCTCTTTATCAAATAAACAAAAGGATGATGTTGCAGTTGCAAAGAATGGCGAGGACCCCAATGCTGACGCCAGTTCTTCAGAGAGTGAAGATGATCTTCCTGCAGCTTCTGAAGATGATGATTCTGATGACGATGGTTCAGAGGATGCGGGATTTCTGCTTGCAAAGGATGAAACTGTTCATAAGGAATCAAAAAAATCAAAATCTGTATCTAATAATGAAAGTTCACAGTCACAATTATCTGCTGAGAAGTCTTCCCTTCGTGGAGGCTACGATCCACGACACAGAGAGCCTTCGTACTGGTAATTATTCGATTTTGCAACTAGTCGTCATTTCAGATATTAATATATACAATTCTTTTTTCCATTGTTTGCTCAAAGCAATTTCATGTGGAACTGTTAAAATGAAAAAACACAAGGTGGGGTATTTATTTCGGAAGATAAAATCTTCTTAAAACTGACCAATGAAAAAGGCAGCATCTTTAGAGATTGTGATGCATGTATTTGTATTTTAAAAGTTCATTTTCTCATTTAGAGCCAGATCTTTCTTTGTGACATTTTTATCTTGTACATCGTACGTTACATATTTTCTTCATCCTATAGCAATGCAGACCGTGTAAGTTGGTGGGAGTTAATGGTGCTTGCTTCACATGCACATCCTTCAGTTTCTACCATGGCCCAAACTCTTCTTTCCGGTGCCAATATTGTCTATAATGGAAATCCATTAAATGATCTCTCCATGACAGCTTTCCTAGACAAATTCATGGAGAAAAAACCCAAGCAAAGCACATGGCATGGTGGTTCTCAGATTGAACCTGCCAAGCAGGTAAAAGTGTAGACTTTTCAATCTAGTAATGTCCCATTCTCTTATCTAGCCTCCTGATTCAGCTTGTTAACTGGTTTCTTTATTTTGCAGATGGATGTCAACAATCAATTGATTGGGGCAGAAATTCTTTCACTAGCGGAGGCAGATGTGCCCCCCGAGGATCTTGTCTTCCACAAGTTCTACACAAACAAAATGAGCTCTACTACTAAATCGAAGAAAAAGAAAAAGAAGTCAGCTGATGAGGAGGCAGCCGAGGAGTTGTTTGATATTGATGATGGTGAGGTTGATGGTGGGGATGAGAGTGATAATGAAGAGATAGAGAATCTGTTGGATTCTACTGATCCATCTTTGGGACCAGACACTGACTATGATTATGATGATTTGGATGAAGTTGCCGGTGAGGAAGATGAGGACTTGATTGGTGATGTTAGTGACGGTGAGATGGATATGGATATACCCGCTGATATAGGGGAGGAAGATGATGCTCCAACTGACGATGTTGGCAGTGATGATAATGCTGATGCTGATGATGATGCCATTGATATTGAGATCGGAGATGTTGATGATGGCTCTGATGGTGATGGGGAGGAAGTTGGCAGAAGAAAACGAAAACATAAAAGTGGTGGTAAGAAAGGTGTATCTCCATTTGCAAGTTATGAAGAGTTTGAGCATCTAATGGAAGATGATGACCACACTGAGAAGAAAGCTTCCCCTAAGAAAAACAAGTCAAACAAATCGAAGAAAAGAAAAAAGTAAATTAGCTGCATTGACCGAGACAAAAGATGGCTATGGCCAGATTGAGTTTTAGGAATGCATCAACAGTTTTGTTATAACAATTTTTGAGAAATTCCATATCAGGCAAGGAAGTATCACCATGTTATTCTTGTATGCTATCAGTTTTGACTGCTTCTAAATTGTATTGCTTGTGGCTGTTTAATTTAATGGCCCTGTATCAATCCATATCTTCATTTGGATGTATCTTTTGTGCAATATACAATTTAGTCAACCAAAAATCAAATTTCAATTTATTAGTGGTTTTGTTATCTATCATCTTTGGTGGCAGTCGTACAATTTTAAATTCTGATAAAAATGTCAAGTATAGATCAAAATGAAGTGTTTGATGAAGATTCACCATTGATCACATTTCATTACACTATTCAAGATCACATAAACACTCTCAACTCATGCAATAGCAACTTGAACAGATTTGGATTTTGGAGGAGGGTGCTTCCCAACAACTACAGTGAGAACCCCATTTTCGCATTTAGCTGTGATTGCAGACACATCGGCATTCTCAGGCAAACGGAACTTCCTCAGCAAATTCTGAGGCCCTCTCCTCTCCAGCCTAAGATACTTGCACCCTTCATCATCTCCATCATGGCGTTTCCTCTTCCCATTGCTTCGTATCACAAGTGTCTTCTCATCTTCAACTGTCACCTGCAAGCAAAATGCATATACATTTCAACACATCACACTTTTAACACAATCTCCAATTTCTTATACACACACTAGAAAGGAAGAACATTGGGATGATGAGGCATCATGTCATGTACCTGAATTTCAGACTTGGAGAGACCAGGAACATCCATGAAGAATATAAATTCCTTCGTAGTGTCTAAAATGTCCACTGGAATGATGCTAGAAACCCCTCTGCTCTCATGGTGGTCATGGGCACGAGAAGAAGGAAACATGAACTTTTCCATGGTTTCAGGAATATTGAAGAGGTTGTTCACTGCAGCCGCCAAATCCACGTTTAACGAATCACCAACTCTGCTCATCTTCGTTTCTCACACGCCAATGCAACCCACAAAAACTCAGATTCTGAATTCACCACCCAATAAAAAAAACAACCTCAGAAAACATAAACATACAAGAGAAAAACATCATTGAATTTACCAACCTTAGTTTGTGCTCTCCGAGAATCTAGAAAGGATTATCTTTTTCGGATTAAGTTAGTTGAGTGATGGTCAGTGCAGAAAATATAAATAGAAGAATTTTGGGAAGAGTTAAGAAAGATCTAGAGTAATTGTCCACACCTTCTGGAAACATCCTCTTCATTTTTGTTCACACGTGGAATTCTCTGGACAGTTGTAGAAAGTTAACGCTCTTTCTCTCTATGTACGTGTCAAAATCACATTTAGTTCTCCATGCACTTTACTATAACAAAATATTTCATGTTCATAATTTTATAACAAGTTTTGTCTCTATTATGATCATACCTTTTAGTTCCACTCCTTCATTAATCTTTTATCAAATTGGTTAATTCTATGAAATTAGCTCCATGGCAAGAGAGAAATTAAGCTTTTCTTAATATTTCTATTTCACTTTGTGACAATCATTAAAACCTTGTAAAACACATAAATAAAATAATAATTTTCAATTTTAGAAAAAGTAAAAACAGATAATTTATTTCGCATAAATCAAAATAAATAAAAAAATCATTTTATCAGACTTAAAAGACTGTGTAAGCCTAGTAACATACATTAACTTTAAACAATCATAAAAATGAAGGGTTAGTATCCTACTGATCTGCATAATTGTTTCATAAACAAATGGTAAAGAAATAAGAAAAACCCAAAAATAAAATCTGGACACTTCTTCCACCTCCATGTATTTCTCTCTACACCCCCAAATTAAAAAAACTCTAATCTTACTCTTTTGGACTGTAGAATCTATAAATTAAAAATGATTTCCAAACTCGTATAATTTGAAAATAAAAATATTTCTGAATTATTCAAAAAAAGATTTAAAAAAATTATTTTTTGGATTGTATAATAGAAAAATAAAAATTTAATTTTAAATCATGTAATCTAAAAACTCTTTTTTTTCTTAATATTTTTTGTTTTTACATTATATAACTTGGAATTTATTTTTTACTTTTTAATTGTACGATCTGATAATTGTTTTTTTTTAAAAAAAATAACTTCTAAATTTTTTAATTCACAAAGTGAAAAATGACAATTTAAAATACATTTTTTTATTTTGGATTACACAGTCTAAAATGACAAAAATGAGATGTTTCTTTAATGTGGGGTGCAAAAATAAATATGCGAAGGTGTAAGAAGAAACTGGTAGAAACTGGTTGTAAACCATTATGGTTAGTTATCATGTACAGTTGAATTTGGAGCATTGACTAAATTAATCCTTTCATGCCATTATAATTTTAACTTACAATCTTGTATATTTTGTATTATGGACTATATGGAAATACAATTTTTTTTATATTCTAAATTATATTTTTTGGAACACAAAAAATACATTTTGAAATATTTATTCAGAATACGAATGTGTTTTAAATTGTACATTTATTTAAAAAAATGTTTTTTTGAATTATACATTGTAAAATATAAAATAAAAAATACATTACAAAATAAAAAAGTTATATTCTCAATTGTATAATTTAAAATATAAAAATTTATAAATGTGTAAGGTGGTGATTTAAAAAAAATTGCTGAATATAGACTCAAAGTGATGGATGATTTAACTATATTGATTGACCACTCTTTTTATAAAACCATACATGACAAAGATACATGTTCATGTTGTTGATGACAAAATTTGCTTAGAACTCAAAAGTTTTGAAGTTAATTGAGAGAAAAAAGAAGACAATTTTCATATGAGGTGGTTGACAATGACATGAGTTTTCTTTCTTCTTTTTTTTCTAAGTTTTGTGGATGAAACATGTGCAGTGACAATGTTTGGGGAAAAAATTGGGATAGTGAAAATAGTTAAGATTATAATGAATAAATTAAATATAATTTTGGTCATGTACAATTATATTAAATTTTAGTAATTTAGTGATATTACTAAAATTAATGAGTTTTTATTTTAGTCTTTATAAAAAAAAGTTAGTATTTATGTCTTGAAATATTTAAATTTTGTTTTTATCCATATTTCATGTGACATCTGTTAATGAATGATGACACTATCCCAGGTAGAAAGTTATTACAATTATGGCTTTTTAGAATTTTTAAAATAAATATGATTTATTTACGTTAAAACAAAATTTAGGAGTAAACTAGTAATTTCCAAATTTAGAAGGATTATAATAAAAAATGTATTGTACTTAGAATTAAACAAAAAGAAGTATATTGTAGGGACTAAGAATAATAATTTAATTTTTAGGAATGAAATATTATTTTTACAAGAATCGAAATTAAAACATTTTTATTTTATTGGGACCAAATTTTTTTAATTAGTTTTATTTCATGAAATTAAATGGCTTCACGTGACACTTATATTTTGAATTTATTTTTCAAATTTTATAAAAATGCACCTTGAAGGTCAAATTGAATAAATTTTCATATCCCAAAAGGAGAGTCTAAATATAGTAGAATTTTGAGTTCAAAAGTATATATATAAAAAAAAAGAACGTGGAAATTTCTATTATAAGAGTACAATAAAAAAGCGTCCTTACGTACTGTTGTCATAAATACCAATGAAAATACATGCTCTATGTATAAGTACGTGTGAAATTATAATTATATAAATAAATATAAATACCTTTTGGAATTTAACTATAGATATTTTTATGTTATTTAATAGATGACTTATATTTATTTAGTAGATAATTTTTATTTGTTTTATTTTAAAAAAATAGTTAAATTTCAAAAAAGTAGTTTTAAATTTAAATAAAACAATAATTTGAATGATAAAAAGTGAAAAAAAAGTAAACACTAAAAATGAGAATATCCTTTATATATAAATATAGAAGTATAGATATTCACATCAATAAAATGTTAAAAGAAAATTACTAACAATAATTTCTATTAAAACAAAATTATAAATTAAATTTGTTATGTGTATGTAAAATTGTTTTTGGACTGAGAGTATTTGTTTTAGGTTTTTTATTTAATTTATAAATATTTTTTAATAAAATAAAAATATATTTAGATTTAAAAATAAAAATTGAGATATTATAAATATTTTATATTTTATTACATTTTATTCTATATATAAAGTACATAAACAAAATAAAATAACCAACTTTATATAAAAGTACACAAATAAATAAAATAACAAATTTTTTATAATATTAGAAAATCCAATACAAATTAGTTTAATTTATGGTTGTATTTGTAAGAACCGAAAAATTTAAGTATATAAAGTAGATGAATATTTTATTTTAATGAGATCGACTTATTTAATAATAAAAGTTTCGTAATATAAATAGAAGTTTATATCGCGTCATATTATCTAAACATATATCATCTTTCTAAAAATCACTTTTTTAGAGTTATCTATCTTCTCTCTAAGAGTTCTAACTCCTAAGTCATCTCTTTAACAACCATGAAGTACCTAATTGACCACGGCAACAAGGTCTAAGTTTCTATCATATCAGTTTCTTCAATAGAGCAAGTAAGTTTTGGCTCATTTTTCTCATTTCGTTCTTAATTGAGATCATGCTTAATGATCTTTTGTGACATGTGAGTTGTAATGTCCTTTTCTAATTTCCTGTTGATCAGAGGTCCTAAGGACTCTCTCTGATCTTTGTTCGATGTTTTGTAGGAATTTCTAGAGTCCCTTGAGTTCCAAGCAGGAGTTCAATGTTTGTAGAGAGCTCCATTGTTTCGGTGTAAGGTAAGGGAAGCTAGATGTTTTATCATTAACTATAATTGTCTTGCAAGTTTAGTGGTTGTTTGCTTATTAACTTGATTGAGTATTAATTTGAGTAATTATGTTATGTTAGTTCAATTAGATGTGTATGTAATCATATTGTATGATCTATGTTTGATATGATGAAATTGGATGTCTTTGTTGTCTTGAATGATGTAATATGAAGTTGTTTTGATGTTGAAAATTTAATTCAAAGTTTTTGGAGGGAAGAGGGATCAAATACTTAGGTGGTGAAGTTAAAAAGTTAGGTTTTGATAGATGAGTTTGAGAAATAGGTGTTAGGGTGAAGAAGCAATTGTTTCAGGGCTGTTATTTTGTCATTTGTTACTTGTTTGGATGAGAATTAGCTGATATGTGTGTTAGAATGGAGTGATAGTCATTATGGAGTATTTGTAAATTTGTTTAAGTGTATTTTGGGGGTTTGAACTAGTGAGATTTTGAATCTTAAGTCTTGTGTCAAAATGGTCATTTTGGAGGGATATTGGTAAGTCATTTCTGACTTGTTAAGTCCTTAAGTTAATAAAAAATGAGCTAGAACTTGTAGAATTAGATTTTGGTCTTTAAAGTGAGGTTTAGGTAAATTTTAGATTGAAATATTGTGGTAAAACAGTTTAAAACGAGTTTAGGTTGTTTAGATATATTTGTTTAGGTCCATTTGAGTTTAGAATACAATCTAGGAGTTTTAGAAGTTGAGAAAGATGCATAGGATAGGTCATGAGTGGTTGAAGGTGAAAATTTTGCAGTTTTGATGCTGCAGAATTATGCAGTCTAGCTGAGCGAGCAGAACACTTCTAGTTGAGCGAGCGTAGTCGCTGAACGAAAACCCACTATTTCTGTATTCACTGAGCAAGTCGTGGTGGCTAAGCGAGTGGGTTGGTAGACACTTTTAACTGAGCGAGTATACTTGGTGGCTGAGCGAAAATATCAAATTTTCAACTAAGTTTTTATTATTTTTCTTAAAGTGTGTTTTCAATGTATGTGAGTGTTTGAATGATTGGTTGATAATACTTATTGTGAAGTATGAATTGATTTATAATATGAATTGGAAACAAGAATATGTATATGGTTTCAAATGGATTCAATGTAAAGGTGAAGTGATATCAATGGTTTCAAAGTTGTGAAAATGAGTTTCAAGGAAGAACTTCTTGGTGGTGGTTTCAAGTATTGATAGTATGAATGGTCAGTTGTGGTTTATCCTGACATTCTAATGATCATCCATGCTCAAGTGGAGAGAGATGAGTCATGTCGTGAGAATAGTAGGAGGTCTGAGCGTGAGGGGCCTTTCTCCATTTGGAAAAAGGGCGTTTGAGGGCTAATCTTGTGTGTGGTAAGGTGAAACCCATTGGCAAGGGCTCTGCAGAGCAATAGAGGCCACCACAAGTGTAGGAACCTTTGTAACTCGACATTCCATACAATATCTAGATAGTCCATACAATATCTGGATAGTCAGTCTAGGTCTTTGCATGTTAAGATGTTTGGGTTGATGTATGTGATATAAATTATTTATGTATGTTATGTTATAAAGGTGATATGATTTGTTTTGTATCTAACTTGTCTTGATTTTGTGTTGTTTGTCTTCGTATTGTTCTTTTCTTGTGCAATGATCACCTAAATGGTGTGAGCTTATGAAGAAATCTTTATAGTTGCTTCAGCGAAAGGTGAGGGTGAAACAGAGGTAGTTAGATGGTCTACAGAAGTATATCTCTTCTTTGAAGAAAATTTGTTTTACCCAGTTTTTTTTTAGCATCTATGTAACGTTTCATCCTGGTAACTTCATACTATTAAAATAAGATATTACAATAATGTTTTAAACTATATTATTAAAATAAGATATTACAATAATGTTTTAAACTATATTTAGTGACAGACAATACATCTAAACACACACTTAAAATCATTAATAATTAAAGAATAAAAAATTATATTTATTTAGTTTCATTTTATAAAACTAAGACGAATGTCTCTTAAATGATGTATTCTTGTTATCAAATACAGACATATCTAGTGATGACAATAGGTTGACATAATTAATGTCTACCCACAACAAAAAATCCATCAGTTACATGTTACATTACTCGTTGGATATACGTTTCAAAAATATGTGCAAGGATTTTAAAACTCACGGTACTTGTGGATACTTGTAAATATTTAAAAACAAAGATATTTTATATATTTTTAAAATAAAATTATAAAAGAAAATATAAAATATAATATAAATTAAATATAAATTATAATTTTATTTTAATTAAATATAAATTATAATGTTATTTAATAACAAAGTTAATAACAAACAAATAAATAATATAATATATCTACTCTTGTTCTTATTTGCCTAATAGGCACATTAAAAGAGGATGGTTCAATAAAGTCTTATAAGTTTTTTCTTTATGGATCAACTAAACTTACACTTATTTGATTCTATAAATACAACAATATTATTCAAGGATGCTTATTTCATAATCAATCTCTCTCTTAACACTTTTCAAACAAAAAAGCAATCAAACTACTAATAAAATATCATTACCTATTCATAATTTCACGACACAATTCAAATAATATCCTAAAATACAAGTTAAATTAGATTAAAAAAATAATATTTATTCATTTTTAAAGTTTAAATACTAAATTATCTATAAAAAAATTAATTTTACCTCAGGTTTGAAAACATATTTAACTCAACGAAGAATAATTATGGAGAAAAGGGATAAAAAAGTAATGGACATTTTAATCACATAAAAAGATTAGGGCAGCAAAAGCCTGTAGTTGACTGGCTGAACAAATCAGGGGAGCGAGATTTGCCCCTAAAATATATCCTATAGAATCACTTACCCATAAAGTGTTCGATGTTTTGTCTACTAATCAGTTCCCTAACAGAATATATGCTCTGTTTAACATCCTAAGACCCTATTTATATGCTCTAGTCAATAATAGTCGAACTAACATGACCTTTATATATTTATATTTTCATGGCACGTGCTTTATAACTAGCATAGTAGCATACCTATATGTGATCACATTTTTTTTATTATTTCACTTGCAGCATATAAAGTATAAATCAAAGGATTCACTTACGTGCACATTAAAAGGTTACGGTCAAAAAAGAGAAAAAGAAAAAAAACATTTGAGTTATACTCAATAAAGAAGAAAATACAGCAAAAGGCACACCTTTTTGTCGATAAATTTATATAGGTACAAAAAAGGATTGTGCCTCGTAACTTAGGTTATGCTACATGAGAAAACAAAATCACAACCTAAGTGTTTGATATATGTCTGTTTACTATTTCTCAAACAGCATTTATTCTGTGTTTATTAAATTGTTTAATGCGCTCTGTTCTGTTCTGGTTGAACTGACAATGATTTTGACATTTTGTATTGTTACATAATTTGGTGGCACATGATTTAGACTTTGCAAATCCTAATGAGATCTTCAAATTTAATGCATTTCTTATTATAGAAGATGGTCCAGGCCCCTAAAACTAATCTTGTCTTGGATTCCATCCCACTCTTCTGAAGCACATGATCGGTTAATGAATATTTTCTTCAAAACATTTTGGGACCATTTTATTTATAAAACCATCGTATTAAGGGAAGAGGGGACTGATTTTCTGAATGCCAACATTGCTATGTTAGCTTATCAGATTTTTTTGGATATAACCATGATTTATTACAAACAACATTATTGGAGGCAAAAGAAAAACATGCACACATTTTTCCTTTTTCAATGCCAAGAAAGAAACATGATACATTCTCGAATTCCTTCTCTTTAGTTTCTCATAAATGTATTCAGATCACACCATAGGTTAAAATTTCAGTGTTTCACTTTATATATATAGAGAGAGGTTTCAAACATTTTTGTTATATGAATAATGTATTTTCTTTTGTTAAAAAGTGAATTTTAATTCAACTCCAAAAAATAAATTTGTAATCCATTTATATATTATGAAATTGTCTTATAGATCTAAGTGTAAGATTAGATATTAATAAATGATCCATTAGTAATAATAACTAGATAGAGAATGACTGATAGAATAAATAATAAATTTTGTTATAATAACTTTAAGTCTAACTCAATCTTACAAAATCAGTTTATAAAACAAAATTTGCGTTTATTTATATATTATAAAATCGTCTTATTTTTGGTCGACCATTTGTGATCATGATAATGATGTACTTTTGAATTGGCCTAACAAATAAAAGTAAGAAAAGCCATTCATAAAAACAAATTTGATTCTGAAAATTAAGATAGAACATTTTAAACTTGCTAGTACAATCATCACCTTTTGCAAGAACGGAAAAAACAAGGTGTCCATTGAAATAAAAACGTTGGATGAAAATGCTAGGGTTGAATTGAAGGTGGTGTCAGCAACAAGAAGCATCAGCTTGGGAAGTGGGAATAGGGGCTATTGGACCACTGTGTTGTATGTGAAATATACATCAATTTGGCCTCTGCTAAGGCTCTTGTGATCTATGATTCACACTAGTGTTGGACCACAAACATTACTCACACATATGACCCATGAGGCATCCTAATTTATGTTTCCTATTCAGAAACTCATCATATGCTAGTGTTTCATTGTTTTCATGAATAAGGTATGCACAAAATTTACAAAGATTACTGTTATCAATTGTGAACTTTAACTGTCAGAATCTGAATTACAGGGAACTCACATAAATATCAGAAGTTCTGGTATACAAAATTCATCTGCATACAAGAGAAGTTCTTCACTTTTGCTAAGAAATTTCATTAATTGTCCTTGAAATTGAAGTTTGAAGAAATAGACAAAGTATATAATTGGAGTTTTCAGTGCTCTGTTAGATGAGGTTCCTAGGCCCCATATGCATTTAGAACCTTGCTAATGGTACCTCTGTACCAAAGAAAGCTAGTAAAGTGTATGCATAAAAAGGACAAGGATGTGGGCACCAACACTTTGTAGTTTGTGAGGAGGTAGATGAATTTGCTTAGTTTGAGTGCATTTCACTGATGGGATCCTTGCTGGCTTGCTAACCAACCAACACCTTAATTTGTTGCTGTTTATGATTGCATGCTATGATGCCATTAGCAAACAAAAACAAGAAAACCAACATATATACCTTGTTTTTCATTTCAAATCCAACACGCAATCACCCTCATTAACTTTGTTCCTCGGTGGTCTCTCTAATTCTTTTTTTCATCATAATAAGGAAACTCGGGTTGTTCTAATGTATTTCCAAGGTTTTTAGAACAAGAACAGAAACAAATCAGGTCCAACCACCTAAAACATATTTTTTTCCATACCCTACAAATATCCTCATTATCATCTCTTTTCATTTTTGTAATATAATAACAAAGATTCCTATATTGTAAGGTTATAGTGCTATGACTTTCTAGGTTGCTTTACAATAAATGGTTGTTGACGTATACTTGATTGCATACTCTGGAGCCTTGGATATTGATACTATTATTATTTTATTATTATGATAATAATAATGGACAAACCTGAAATAGTTAAATCTAACAACTTTCTTGAAAATAAACCTATTAAGGAAGGTATTAGTTGTTCAATTCATAATACTTCACAGTTTTGTTTATATTATATTCTTAATTCTTAAGCCTCTTTAAAAGTCACTTAGAGTTGGAGGTTTATTTTTCTTGTACACAACCATTTCCAACTGAACTTATAATTAACCCCCCATGTAGCAAACATGATACATCACAACAGTTTTGGACAACTACATCATTCAACAGTTACTGGAAAGATATATTTATCAGATTGAAACGTTGTAACAACAATACAATCATAAAGACAGTTTTAATTGATCTTATAAAACAAAGATAATGATTTTATTTTTACCTTAGGAACTACATTATTGGTTTTATTTTTTGAATTTAAAAGATTAGCAGAACTTGGTTATCTGTCAGAAAAAATTGATCAGAAACTGTGAACATAAATATGGAGCAGGGGGTGGAGTCCATAAAATAGTTTCTCTTACTAAAAAGAATGGTAAGGAGAGGAAAAGTGAAAAAAGTGATGGTCCAGAAAAAAAGAGGGCATGCATGGAAAATAGGAAGAGGCAAAGGAATTTGTCATTTTGCAGAGGTTGCAAATCCCAAACATCTCACTAGAGGCCAAACAAAAGGGTAACTGGGTTTTCCAATTCTTTACCAAATATCTCATTCTTAGCTGTGTCCTAAACAGTGGGCCATGCACGTGTTTAAGCCCTTCTCATCCCATCATTCACCATAGCCTTCCCTCAATTCCCCACCACCCAACCCCTCCTTTATAACCGAACCTTCCTTCCCTCACACCTTCCCATCACTCACCACACCAACACACCTCTCCCTCTCTCTTTTCATCTCGTTGGGGCATTTCATCAAACACTTTGCAAGATGGCCAAAGTGGGAAAACTTACAAAGCTGAAGTCAGCCATAAAGAGATGGCCCTCATTGACCAAGCTCAGCCGCGGCAACAGCTGTGTCTCCTCCCACAAAGAAGCCACCAGAACATCCTCGTCATCCAAGGAACATGCACATGAACAAGAGCTTCATGCTGTTTATGTCGGCAAATCTAGGAGGCGTTACCTCGTAAACTCCGAAGTGATCGACCACCCTGTGTTCCAGGAGCTAGTGGATAGGTCTTCTTCGTCTCATGATGATGGGGTGGTGGTGTCCTGTGAGGTGGTGCTGTTCGAGCACTTGCTGTGGATGCTTGAGAGCGAAGAGACCCAGTTGGGGTCCATGGATGAGCTGGTCGAGTTTTACTCTTGTGCATGCTGATCCACATGATGGTATCCATCGATGCTGACACTCCTAGTAATAGCTGACTTCGATTGTTTCTCTTGTGGTCGCCCAAACAAACCCAAACCATTGGCCTCACTTTGTGAATTCAGATTGATTCAATCTTAATTATATATATAAAAGTATTGTTGTTGTGTAAAGTGGGCATGTAGTTGACATGAATGTTCTATTCATTGTTCTTGTGACTTTGTTTGAGGTGAATGAATCCAACGCCAATTCGAATCATCTGTCCTGTTTCTTCTTCCTTTATTTGAAAATGACACTAAATTGAAATAAGTTAAGCATTATCTACTATTTAGGAATTGTCAAAACGATTAAATTAAGTCCTCAAGTTTAAACTCAATCCTATATCCAAAACTTTGATAACTTGTATTGGGACGACCCTATGTGTTCATTGGATTAGACTAATGTTTTATTGGTATTACATATTTTTTAAGAAATTCTTTTTCAAAAAAAGTTTTTAAGTGATGTTAAAATTATCTTAACGATCAATTTAAACAAGTTTTTTTTTAAGTGTTTATGACGATAAGTCAGACAAGCGTGTCTGGTTATGATAAACAATGATAAAAAATAAAGGTATTTGTTGTTAGTTTTAGATAACATATAATAAATAAAACTTATAAATCAATTTTTTATATTTATGTGTTGAATTCATATCTTATTATTAGTATTATTTTTTTTTTTAGAAAAAACATTTGATGATTGGTATTTAGATTGAATTCCCTATGTATATTTATTGTTTAATAAACTAAATAATTTATTATACCAGAGGGGCAATGTCTGATCTCTATTTGTAATTAAATCAGATCTGAGTCATGCAATATATATCTGTGCACCCACATACAGAAGTCAACTAAAGTTACACTGTCTTTATAATTGCAACCCAAAGATCACTATCTAACATATCAAGTTGGATTCATGTTTAAAGCCATAGGATCCGACACCAGTTAGTAAATAGACAAGAGCTTAAAACATACTAAGTTTACACTCTATTTTATTTCTAACATCATGGATTATACTTTTGTTATTTTATAGTATAAATGACAGTCTATGTTGTCATTTTACTATTAAAAATATATTAACCTAAATTGTATTGAGTGTATGAAAATGAGTGAACCCAGATGGACCGCTCTAACCTAAATTGACAGGCCTAACTTATGTGACAGAGGTTTTGGTGGTGACATGTTACTATTTTGAATCCCATGTCCAAGATTGGTGAGAGAATGCGAATGCAATATGATAGGGACAATATTATTGGTAGGTTTTTGGCACCAATAAGCAAGAGTTATAGCTCAGTGCTGGTTGCTTGGAGGTAAAGAGAGGATAATTAGGCCATTTACTTTTTACTCTTACTCATCCATGCTTCGTGCTGTTGTTATTAGTTGAGTAACTGTGATTAATAATTGCTTATCATACTTGTAATGGTGTTTAGGAATTTTTAATGACAGTGGCCGACATTGGTGATCACAGAAACTTAGGTTTCTGTTTCTTCACTCCTATACTTATGAAGCTATAATGCATTAATTAGTATCTTAAACCATATTTCTAGTTGTATTAATCCCGTTTCTAATCAACTCAGTGCAACCATTGGTTATTATTGGATGCTGTCATGCAAGTATACCTCATTGATTTACATTATGTCAATTTTTTCATTGTTTGTCAGTTTGTTTTTCATTTAAAAAATTTAAGTACGAAGGTTAAATAGAATTGAAAAAAAAATTAAATATTATATGTAAAATAAATTATAAATATATTACTTTGAAATTTTGAAACAAAAATAATAATTTCTTATATAAATTAAATTTATGTTTGATATATTTTACGAATATGTCCCAAATAACTTACACATTCACCAATATGTTTTAAATAACTCACATATTCATAAATATTTCTCAAATAATTAACGCGAATATTTATCAAATAACTCACCTATTCATAAATATTTCTTAAACAACTCACATATTCACGAATATTTCTCAAATAACTTACATACTCACGAATATTTCTCAAATAATTCACATACTCACGAGTATTTCTCAAATAACTCATTTATTTATGAATATTTTCTCAAATATTCATTAACACTTCTCAAATAACTTATATATTCACAAATATTTCTCAAATAATTGATATGTTATAAATAAAGAAATTTGAAACATAGTGTAAATTTTGATAAAATATTTCAACCACTTTTCACCAAGCTATGACCAATTTCCAAACTTAAAAAAAAAGTGGGAAAGTAAAATGAGATTTGTGGATGGAAAAAAACAAAAAGAAAAGTGGAATATATGAATGAATATGTACTGGGGTGCTTTAGCTACACTCACGTTTTCATTATACCAAAATTGACTATTTCTTAATTAGCTCAAACATTAATGGATGTCCTCAAGATCTCAACATCTAATTGGATCAACCAAAAAATAAGTGATGTTTGACTCTCTCTCTCTTTTTTTGTCATTGAGTGTATTTGACCATACATTAAGAATAAGATTGAAAGGGTTGAAAAAGTCTTGGACATTGAGGACTTGTCTTGAATTCAATTACACATAATCAAAATCCAATACTATAAGAACATGGGGATCAGTAATGAACAAGAAAAACTAACTATTACAGTAACACACGCAAACATAAGTGCTTTTGATGTTGTTACAAACAAAAAGTGTGTTAGAAGCGACACTAACTATGATCTCTACCGAAATTACAGGATCTAGTCTTCCTAGTTGGATAGGAATTGATGCTGGAATGAAAGTGTCTCTTTTTACAAATCTTTTGCTTATGAAATACATATTTTATGTTTTATATATAGGCTTGCTTGGTTAAGACTCTAAATTTTTTGGTCCCATTTGATTCCTTATAAAGAGGGTAATAAGCAAGCTCAAAATTCTCACCCCTTTTAAATAAATGCTAATTTTCTTGAGTTTGGCTAAATTTTTTGCCCAAATCCATTAATCTAAATGGATGTTATAAAAAGTTGTGGAAAAAAAAATATCTAATTTATCTTTGATTATAATCATAGTTAAAATTAATTAATAACAAGTACTCTTTTTTTCAGTATTTTTCTAGAATATTAAACATGACTCCAGTGTGTAACAATATCAAATCAGTCTCTCAATACTAATAAAATAAGATTTTCTTTTGAAAAATATTTATGTTTTTCTATATGCATACCTAATTTTATTTCATATATCAGAATTAAAATAAAATTTTATTTTCCTAATTCATTAAAATATGATTTAGTTTCTCAATGTTGTATACCCTTAAAATACAATCCAATTTTTATACGAAGAAACATAGTCATATATATATATATATATATTTTTAAAATATGCAGAGGCTTATCCCAAAAGAAAGAGAAATTTAAAAGATGAAAGTTATTTTCATGTTTTGTTTTTCAATTTATTAATATGTACAAATTAATTAGAAATGGTGTACATTTGATGCTAACTTAACTAATTTACTGAAAAATATTCTCTGAAATTCTAGCTGGAGTTGGTTGAATTTAATATTATAGTTTATTTTACTTTAGGTGTATGTATGATTCTGAACATCTATTGTTCTTCACTTGTGTGCTGCAGAATTCTGTTAACAACTGTAAATGCTGTCGTACTAGCCTGTCGTATTCATTGACAGATAAGGCTGTAACAGAGTTTCAATTTCCTTCTTATTTTATTTTTTTTACGTATTAATTGACAGATAAGGCTACGACAGAATTTTAATTTCCTTTTTATTTTATTTTTTTTACATCTCATCAATCGCCCACTGTTTTCACATATATAAAAGTTTATATTTATTCAAGCAGTATTGATATTTCTAAACCTAGATATGTTTAAAATTGTAATTTTTTTTTCAGAAAAATTCAACAACGAACAAATATTTCATTCAGCCGCACAGGAAGTGTAAAGTATATCACAATTTTATGAAACTAACTTTATATATTATAATTTTTATGTACTAAAAAGTAAGTTAATATTATTATAAGTATTGAATAATAAGGTTTAATATTGAATTTAATAGTTGAAATATCAGTTAATTAGGTTAAAAAAAGTATTTATAAATTATATTGTGTGGTGGGTTGAATGAGAGTTAAGGCCCACAGAAAGACATAGGTTGAGTGATACAAATTTTGGTGAGATTTAGTTTAATATTTGAAGTTTGTAGTGGTGAATGAATTGATATGTGTAGGGCATGTGCATCAAACTTGCACACCATCATTGTCACAAATTGATATGCCATAGATATGCATGGCTTGATTATGCAGCAAAAACAATGGGCATTGCATGGTTTAAAATGGTTTGTTTATGCACATCATGTGTTCAATCACGTAATCTTTTGTTTGTACATCACCTTAGAAGAATCATCAAGCATGAAGCATGACGAAATGCTTACAAGAACATGTTGAGTACCAATAATTTAAGTGGAATATGCAAGCTGTTTAAAGGTCCAGAAACCAATCATCATGCTCCAAAATAGCAACTATCACTTTCTTTTTAGGATAATATACTTTGACAACATTTTATTGACAATATTTTAACACCATCTTCGTGTAATTATGTAATTTATCCATGTTGGTGTTTATGTTTATTATTATTGATTGTAGAGTAATTTTGGACCAATCACAGAATGACACGTAGATGATGTTAAAATGTTGTTAAAAAAATGTTGTCAAAGTATCATTATCTTTCTTCTTATTATCTACATTTTTATTAATAATTTCATTTTTTTCTTTTTTTTATTCTTTATGTAAAAGATGACGAGGCTTTTAATTGGATAAGTTTTTTGTCATATTAGTGTACATCAAATTGGAAGAGGCATATGAAAAAAGTAGTATGCACTTTCAATCCAATGATCTTATTTTCAGCTTCATTATCACATTTTTTTTATGGAGTGAGTTTGTATAACAATGAGGACCACAACAGATAAAGAAATTAAGTTGGGTTGGATATTTAAATTTTTCACCCCAACATTATATCGGATTAACAAGTAGTTATTATAAATTTAATATTTTCAATTACATGTGATAGATAACTATTAGATACTAGCAACAATATGTACACGGTTATGCATATTTTTTGTTATGATAGAAAAAAATAATAAAATTGTTGTTGTTGTTGTTGTTATTCTTGTTGTTGTTCTTGTTCTTGTTGTTTTTGTTGTTGTTGTTCTTGTTCTTGTTCTTGTTGTTCTTGTTCTTGTTGCTGTTGTTGTTGTTGTTCTTGTTCTTGTTGTTCTTGTTCTTGTTGTTCTTGTTCTTGTTCTTGTTGTTCTTGTTCTTGTTCTTGTTCTTGTTGTTGTTGCTCTTGTTGTTGTTGTTCTTGTTGTTGTTCTTCTTGTTGTTTTTGTTCTTGTTGTTCTTCTTGTTGTTCTTGTTCTTGTTGTTCTTGTTCTTGTTCTAGTTGTTCTGGTTGTTCTTGTTGTTATTGTTGTTCTTGTTGTTGTTCTTGTTCTTGTTGTTTTTGTTGTTCTTCTTCTTGTTGTTGTTTTTGTTGTTCTTCTTCTTGTTGTTGTTCTTGTTGTAAAACTAAATTAAATAAATTATATAACTTTATTATAATTTTTTTTATTTACTTTCTAAGTAGTTTTATAATTAAAAATCAATCAAAATAAGAAATGATTAAATTTAAAAAATAGTCAGATAAAATTGATAAACTAATTATTTTAATTTTAAAAAATTATATAAAATGTAAAATTGAAAAGCAAATATGCATATCCTTAAAAGATTTCCCATTATATATAGATAAATAGAGTAATAACGATATAGACGAGAGTGAAATTTTATTCTTATATTTAATATGTACACACATAAAAAAAATGCTTTTCTATTTGTTCATGATTCAAATATTGACTAAAATAAATTACTAAAAAAACTACAACAAAAAAGTTTAAGCATTTAGTATTAAATATATATATATATATATATATATATATATATATATATATATTTCAATTTCAAATATTAAAAAAAATTAGATAAGTATCAAATAAAAGTTAGATAGATATCAAATAATAGTAAAAAAAAATTAAAATATTAAATATATGTTTTAAATATAAATTTAAGTATTTTAATAATATCAAATAAAAATAAATATAATGAGGAAAGATATTAAGACAAGTATGGAATAGAAGTACATGTATATGCGCATTTCCTTCCAATACTTAATTTAAAAAATCATATATAACACACATTTAATTATCTACATTTAATATATTATCGACGTGAAGAAGTAATTTATTATTAATTTTATATATTAATATAGAAAATATTTTTTGTAATATAATATATATATATATATATATATATTAATATATTTCTTTTTAATTTTAAAAAAAATTATAATGTATGGGTTATGTGTCAGTGTTAGTGTGTTTTGTATTTAATCGAATTTCAATTTTTATTTTTTATTCAAGTTAGTTTCAAATTTTGTTTATTTTATTTTATTAGTCTCAATCTTCAATTTTAGAAAAGAAAATCTTTATAATTTTTAAAATTAGATGAAAAATTCTTCATTATTTTTAAAATTAATGTTTTTTTCATTATTTTAAAACTAAAAGATTTATTCTTCATTATATTTAAAATTTGAAGGAAAATTTTTTATTATTTTTAAAATTAGAAAAAAATTTCATCTATTATTTTTAAATTAGAATAAAAATTCTAATTTATTTATAAAATTAGAAGGTAAATTCTTATTTATTTTTAAAATTAGAATGAAATTTTTTTATTGTTTTTTTGTTTATTATTTTTAAACCAATTCTAACCCTATTTTTCACATGTGAAAAAAATAAAACATAAATTTAATTATTTTATTCAAATAATATAGTTAGAGTTGGTTTTAAAAATAATAAAAGATATATTTAATAAAAATTTAATTTAATCTCAATTTAAAGAAAAACAAAATTGGAATTGAATTGAACAAAGTTAATAAAAATTAGAACTAAATTAATAAAGATTAACAAAATGAATACTTACTTGACCCGTGACTTGACACATGGTACTGATATTGTCATGTGATATAATATTAACTTGACACGTGAACAATTTTTTTAATTAAAAAAATTAAAAAAAATATTATAATTTTTTTTAAAAAAATATTATAATTCTTTTTAAAAAAATATTATAATTCTTTTTTAAAAAAATAAAAAATAATCACGAATTGACGTGTGATTTAGATAACGTTATAAAAAAAATGACCGAATTGAACATAAATTACAAAAATTAAGATTAAATTTAACACTCACATTACTATTTAAAAATAAAATTAAAAGATTTCTCCAAATATTAAAACTGAATGTCTTATCATTCATTATTATTTTTTATATAATAATAATAATTATTATTATTATTATTTTCCTTAAAATATATAGAACAGGATAGGTTACTCATAATTGTGTGTTGTACACAGAATATCATTTACATTTATAAAGTATTTTATTCTTTTATATATTAATAATAATATTATTATCAATTCATTTATTTATTCAAAGGCTAAAAATATGTGATGATAAGATTAATCACATATTAATTACCGCTGAAAACGTGTCTAACATCGTTTGTGTATGGTAACTTTCAAACCATGAGCCATTGATAATATTGTCATCATCCTATATTTCACTGTATGACCTGGCACCAACTTGAACTTGTAAAATCTGCACAAAATAGCTAGCACCATCCTCATCTGCAGATATGCAGAGTCCTTGCCAAGGCATATCCTAGGACCTGCCTATAATAGGTGCAAAGGAAAATAAGAAACACCAACTTTGGATTGTAATCACATCATATTACAGAGTTCTAAGGAGATCAAAGTACCTGAAAAGCAGTGAATTTGAATGGAGACTCGTTTTTTAGAACACCATCTTTGAACCATCTCTCAGGGACAAACGAAGCTGCATCAGAACCCCAATTATACTCCATCCTTCCCATAGAGTATGGAACATATGTTACCATTCCCCCTGCCTTTACTTTCGTTCCATCTGGCAATACATCATCCTCTAATATGCCCTTAGGATCCTACAATTCAACACTCATGTTCACAAAACTTGTTCATAAAACAAAAAGTAGTACATTAAAGCAACAACCTTAGTGAAGTGAACCTCTCTTTAAAAGTACATGAAAGTGCTTTGCTTATGATAAAACCAAGAAAATGTGTCTTGTTAATACATTTTCAGGAATTCAAATATAAGTATAAGTCTCACTTTAGATAGAAAATTCATAAACTTATTATCTTAATATTTTAGATCGAAAAGGGTGTCAATCACTTTTTGGGTTGGCTTCAGAAAATTGAGAAAAAACACATTTTAAGTGTGAGGTATTATCTTAAACCAACTAACATGCTTAAAACCAACTTGTTTTCTGAGCAATAGTTCAAAAGTTGCCTCACATTTTATGGAATTTTCATAACTAGAACTAAATCAATGTAGGAAAATGCACACCTGAGGAACTGCTGGATACAATCTTAAGGTCTCTGTTATCACAGCATGCAGATAGTGCAATCTCTCTAGTGAATCTTTATTCAAAAGCCTTGAAAATTGTTCTACTCTTTGATTGAATGATTCTGAGTCCTCTTTGTCAAATTGAGGCAAGGAAATGTTCTCTTCTTTTGCATGATTCTCCTCAAAAAGTTTCAGCTCAAGGTAAAGTTTGTCAGCAACATGAGCATGTGTCATTACCATGTATATGGCCCATGACAGGGTTGTTGCAGTTGTGTCTCGACCAGCAATGACAAAGTTCAACACAATATCTCTCAAACTCTTGTCCGTTGCATTGCTTTCTCCTAGTTCTATGAATCTTGACAATATATCATGCTTCATCTGTTTTTTTAACATAGGTCATGAATCAATGTATGTTTGATGTTTACTATGTGGTTAGGATATAAAGCTACCTGATTTTGTTGCCCGCTTTTTCTGACATCTTCTATCTCTGCCTTCCTTTTCCGAATTACTGAGTAGGTGAAATCATCAACAACTTTGATACTCTTCTCAAGTTGTGCTTCAGAGCCTATACTTAGAATTTTCTT
The DNA here is from genome assembly GCF_029865625.1 of Vigna umbellata. Taxonomy (NCBI): domain Eukaryota; kingdom Viridiplantae; phylum Streptophyta; class Magnoliopsida; order Fabales; family Fabaceae; genus Vigna; species Vigna umbellata. The sequence goes on from NC_142173.1 coordinate 40,815,461, forward strand.
AATCTTCCAAAGTGGATCAATGAAACGAAGTGTTACTATGATATTTGCAGTGTCAAATGCATCGGCAAAACTGTTCTTTGGTAAATTGGAAGACAGTGTTCCAATTTCCACTCCAAATCCAACCTTACATATGGAGTCCAAAGTCATTCTCATCAACAGTTCCTGGTAATTAACATTTCAACCATCATCAACTGCAAAATCTCCTACTTTGAAAACAAAATTAAGAACATGGAGAATGGTAGCAGAACCTGCATGTCTATTTCTTGGTTAAGAATAGATGCTTGACTGAGAATAGCAGAAAGTTTCAAGGCATATTCCCTGAAAACTTTTGTGCTAAATTCCCTTAAATTTCTGGATGCAAACTCTAAGCTTGCAGTTTTCCTTTGCTTCTTCCAAGTCTCACCATCAACATTAAATATCCCATCTCCAAGAAGCACTTCCATATATGAATGGTACACTTCACCCTGCAATCAAAACCACAAACTTTTCCATCAAAAACTTTCATTATGCAGATAAAGAGTAAAATCCTTTTATACAGTTGAACAATAAAAGAACATTCTTAATATGGTTTTTAAGACAATTATTGTAAGAGTTAAGAGATTTACCATGTATGCATGCATGCACTATTTAGTAAAAGTAGTATGACTGAAACATTTGATGTAGATTACCTTAGGATAATTATTGAAGTTGGTCTTGAGTACATGTTCTACATTATTAGGGTCAGCAATGTAAGTATAAGTTGTGAAAGGCATAGGAACAACAACAGTTTTTGATTTGGTCAAATAATTGACAAGCCAATCATGCATTCTGTCATAGTTCATCAATTGTTCAATAGCAGCTCCAAAAAAGGGCCAAGTTTTTGGACCTTTCTTGTTTCTTTGACTCCATCTATGTATGAACATCCATGAAACAACCATGCATATCAGTACTACTAACCCTCCCATGTTTCATAGGTCCCTAAAGGTAGCAACTAATGCCAGGTTCCTCTCAAAACCTTATTTTTAAGACATGAAAAATAACTGCATACGATAATATACATGTCACAAAAGATGCATGTTTTTTTGTTTTTGACAAGCACAAAAGGTGCATGCTTTGAGTGATTGGTTGATGTTTCTCTTTACAACAATTAAGAGGGAACAGAGGTAGTTAAAATGTAGGTATCTAACTGGTTTATTTATTTGTTTTTAGTTATGTGTTAGCATCTCTGTCACATTCTTTTAGTGCTTGTGGTTTTAGAACTGTAAAGATAAAGAAAATATTCATTTCTTTCGTGCCATTGACCTAAACAGAACATAACAACCGATATGGAGGTGATCTTCTTTAATTCTTCTCTTATATAATTTAATCATTTAATATTGATACTATTTTAATAAAAAAATTACTTATATAAATTAAGGCTGTTTCAATCATTTCCGTCTGCATCTCTAATTTTCGAAAATAACCTTAGAAATTAATTTTTCTTTGTTGAATAATTTTGAAATTTCTTTTTATTAGATTTTAAATTTTAATAAAGAAAAAATCATTTACCGAATCTTAAAATATGATGAAACTATGAAATTTAGAATTTTTTGAATTATAAATGACAGTTTTGAAATTTTAAAAAGTTTTGAAGATACAAAATGAAATGATAGGAGGTGTCGATTGAAACAATCATAAATTAAAGTGTGAGTTGTGCTTTTGAAATTTTAGCCACTTGACTGATAATTTTAACATTTCAGCTACTTAATTTCTTATTAGTTAAATTAACATAATTTCTTGTTATTAAATTAGCATAAGTTATCTATTGTCAATATAAATTTATTTCACGCCTTCATTCAATTAAAAATCATTACATAAATGTTAAATAAATATTTGACAATTTATGCTAATATTAACTTTTACACTTTCTTTGGTTGATGAAAATACCTTAAGAAAAAATAAAAGTAAAGTAAAGAACTTAATTTATAATTCTTCATTTTAGAAAGTAAAGAAATTAGGATATCGTTTTATATCAAACACAAAATTTTACATTTCTTAGGTAAGCAAAATAATAAAACATAATAACAATCTCGTCACATGTCAATGAAAAAAAATTAAATGATAAAGATTTAATTGTAAAATACAAAAATCTTGAATACTTAATATTCAAATTTTTTTTATATAAAGTCAATTAAAAATAATCAAATTTAACATGAACTTAAATTTAATTAAAATCAATTTCAAATAATCATGTTTATTTTATTTTTTTTCATCCATTTAAACTATATATCTAACTTTTTTTCATTTTGGGTACCATCAAGAAATTATTTAGTCAATCAAATATAAAATAAAAACACCTAACTAGAACGAAACTGAAATTACTTATTTTTTTACTATGTCTGAACTAAAATCTTAAGAAAAAGATAGAGACAAATGGAACAAAATTATAATCTGTCCTAAAACTACACTTACAGACACAATATTTTAGGCTGTAAAGTTGGGCCTAAAGATGAAGAAGCCCAAAAAAGAAGGCCCATTTACTGATAAGCCTGGTGGTTGGAGCTGTCGCCACTGTTGGTGGTGGCCGTAGTGACAAACAGAGGGAGAGATGTCGAGATTGCGAAGACTGATACAAGCTTCGGTTGATGCTACCAAGAGAGGTTCTTTTTCTTCTCAATCTTTAATTTGTTCTCTTTCATTCAAAATATTTTCTCTCTCTAACTCTTTTTCTGCATTGGAACAAAAGCTTTATCCGGTAATCTTGATGATTTGATGCCACCACCGGAGAGACCCATCTTCAGCTTCAATTCCAAGAAAGAGTTAAGCAAGTGGCATTTGTATTCTGATTCCGAATTTGGAGGTGGGGTGCCTCGTTTCGTGCCACTACTCAATTGATTATTGTGAAGTTTGCATTTTTTTTTATTCTTTCATCGTTTCAGTTTTTGGGGTTTTAAATGTTTTTGTTACCCAGGTTTGTCCTCTGCGTCTCTGCAGATAACTGAGTCGGAGAATGGAGTAACTTCTGGAATCTTCTCCGGGAACCTCTCTCTGGATGTCTCTGAGGGCTCTAAATGGAAAATTACTCGGGGTGGCTTCTGTGGAATGCGCTCTAAAAAGGTTAATTTCTTCAAAAACAACCATATTGGATTCTGTTAATGTGATTATTGGTGCTGATTTTTTTTTTCTGTACCAAAAAAATTAATTAGAATGCACTTGCAAAGTAACTTGTAAAGGGTTTTTGGCAACCATTATATCGTCGAGATTGTCATCTTTGAAGTGTAATAAGATTGTTCAGTTTTATACTATTTTAAAAATCGTATCCAAAGAGTATTTCTGATCAGTTGATTGTGGAAGAATCTTTACGCTGACAGTGTGTGGAAGAGAAATTCTATATTAAATGTTATTCTTACACAAGTCTTTGTGTCTGCAGTTTGATGGTTTTATTGATTTGGATTCATATGATACCATTGCGATGAAACTTAAAGGAGATGGAAGATGTTATATATCTACTGTGAGTGCACTTTTTCGTTGCCATTTATATTATGCAAGGAAATCTAGAGGTTGAGGGGCTTAAAAATTTCATTTCTCGGGTGATGTTATGAGTATTCTACCTTTGGTGATTTTTGTGCAGATCTACACGGAGAATTGGGTCAATTCACCTGGACAGATGGAAGATAACTCATGGCAAGCTTTTGTTTATGTGCCTGAAGGCAACTGGTACATTACAAAGGTAAGTTCTATTTGCTTCTCACTGCTTACAACATACTTATGATTGACCAGGTTTTCATTGTGTTGTTAAAGCCTTCGCTTTTGTAGGACGTCTGCTCAGATAACTTATCTTTGAGTGATGTGTATTCTGTTGCTTACAAGTTATGACCATTTTTCCTTCTATACATTATTTTACTAGTTGTGCCAAATTAAGTGGCGAAAATTATAGGTTTCTCTTTGGGAAAATAAGGACTTGAACTACTCAAATCAGATGCAACGAAAGATTTTGCACATCAGCACATTACCTTTGTAGCGTTCCATCTACTTCCTTAGAAGCCTTACTACTACAATGTTTATAAAAGGTCTAGGTGTAATTAGGAATACAATTCCTGGAATCAAAGCATAACAGTACACTAATTATTTTGCTTTGATTATAAATCTCTAGAGCATTAACACTGGATCATGGAATTTATAAGTTCGAAAGCTTCTTATATATTACTGGAGGCTGCCAAGGAAGTGTAAACACTTCAAAACAATAGTTGTTTGTGTCATAACTGCATCAGACTCGTGTAAATGTTGGAGAGTTCACAGGATTTCAACTTTTAACTAACACAAGTTATTTTTTCTTTTCTATTCTTTTTTAACTCAATACCAATAAAGATGTTAATATCACAATAATTAAATAAAGTATGGATTTTTTATTCATGTGTGATTTTCAAAATTTTCTATACAATTTTCTAGTGGTACCATATTTGTAGTTTTCAGGAAGGAACTTTTTTGCATAAGAAATGTTGATTGTTTCTATAGATCTTATGCTTAACATTATAATTTCTGTGCTGCTCATTTTTGGAACAACTCATGTCTTCAACTGTCATGGTTGCTATTCATATAAGTATCAAATATCAACATTGTTATTTGTTAGTGAGCAAAATAGGTCTTGTTGTGCACCGATCTTATTTTTGAAGTTGGGTGGACAATATGTCAACATATAATAGAATTTTGCTAGGTTTTGTACATGGTTAAGCTCTGTCTATGGCTTCATAATCAAGTCTCATGCCCCGATAAAGGAGGGTTGTGTAGATCCTCTGCATCCCACATAATTTGTCAATATACTAAACACGGATCACTCATGCTCTTTATCCAAGTGCAATGACATCGTGTAATCTACTTAGTGGGCATTGCCTATTGACATAAGAGTTTCTTTGTGTTGTTTGTACCTGGTTGATTTTCTAAATCAACACAAGTGATGGGTATCACATGCATGTTACATTCATTGATTGCCAGATTCCTCTAGCTCGGTATTTACCTACTTGGAGAGGGAATGTTATAGATGCAGATTTGGAAATGAATCCATCGCGTATTTTGGGCATGTCTTTGTCTGTCAATGCTGAGGGTGGTGTCCCAGGTGCTAGATCTGGACCAGGTGATTTCAGAGTTGATCTTGATTGGATCAAAGCCTTGAGGACAGAATGAAGTGAATAGTTTACACATAAAAATCAAGAATTTTCCTCTTCTTCTAGAGTGCCCTTTTTTGTAATAACAATGTATCATTTGATGGCTCCTAATGGAAAAATATATTTGGTAGTTATTAAAGTACCGATACAAAGACTGTATTATTGAGTGCTATAGTAGATCCAATAATGTAAGCACTTTCGAAGAACAAAATTCATTGTTTTCATCATGTTCACAGCAGAAGAATCAAGACTTATTGTCACCTTGACAATACTGCTGACATAATTGGATTGTCGGTCATCAATTAACTGTGGTGAATGAATTTGATAGAAATGTGCAATGCTACTAACCTAGTCATAGGGGGCAAATATCATTATCAGTTAGTCTTGTACCCATACACAAATTAAAGCTGATTCCTGCAATTATAATCTTCTCATGCTATAGAATATTAGTAGATTACTATAGTTTTCCCAACTAAATGATGCCTTCTGCTAAGAAAGGGTTACTAAATGTGAAATGCTGGCAATCTATATCCTAGGTTGTTGAAAATCAATTATCCCGCTTTTCAATCGAAAAGCAAATTTCAGCTGTTTATTAATTCAAAATCATTTCACTATTTTAAGTTATGCATAACTTTAAAACAAATTGGCCAAGTCTCAATTTTAATTTTGTGTTTTGTAATAAATTTAAGCTAAAAATAGATAATTGAGAATGTTTAGAAGAGAGGGATGTATTCGTGACATATTGCTTCGAATCAAACTTAATTGATTTATTTATCAATAACATGAATGGAACTGGATTATTTATTTTTTTCAAACGAAATCTCATTTTTTTAATTCCGCGGATGAAAGAATATGTTAAGTGGTCAACTTGGTATTTCAACAGAGATCAGTCGTTAGTAAAGATAATAGATCTTTTTGGACTAATGTCAAGATAAAGAAAATATCATAGTTTTATTTTGATTTATTATGGAATCTATAATTGGGCCAGAAGACTTCTATATTCCTTTTGAAGTATATGCCACTACCCACTCCTCGTTATCTTGACGAAACTTTAAGTTGAACAGTTGATAAACCAGTGGGATATAGATATCTTTTATGACTTTTCTGCTGCTTTTTTTCAGCAGAAGATATCTTATCTCATCAGTGCTATCAGTCATAATGACTGAAGATCCTAATAAGATAAACTTAGAAATTACAAGGTTGATACTGTTTGATCTTATTATGTTAAATGTACTCTTTGGATATAAATATTTTTAGTATACCTCACTTAACTTATTCACTTAATTATGTATATGAATGGATTAGAATGAATATCTTTCATGTAAGTACTTTCTGGTATTAGTTTTCTATGACAGGGCAGTGCCTGTGTAAATCGTTTTTGGTTGAATTGTAACTAGAACAAGAATACACATAGACGATCCACTTGAATTGGCTAGTTGTAGGGGGTTTAGATGCTTTGCATGCAGTCATGTATTCAAATATAGTTCTATCATAATACCAATAACACATGCATAGATTTCATCTCAATAAAAATTTGGCCCAATGCATGAAGGAAGAACTAATCTTGAATCTTTGAGGAGAGAAGTGCTGAAGTTTAGTGTTTGATCTTGACATGAAGAAGGATACCTGTGAAAAAAGAAAGAATAGTCAATACTGATGTGCCACTAACTAATTTTATACAAAATATAAGTTTTACTAATTTAATCCTTAAATTATAAATATTTATTTGTAAAAGTTCAAACAATAATAAGAAATGTTTGGTGTTTTGTATGTAATAAACCTTAATGTATATTAATAAAGTAATAAACAATTTCAAATTAATGTGTGATTTTATAGATAAACTTACTATATGACACTTTTCTTAATGCAGTGATGAATTTTCAAATAAAGTTATTCAGTGATGCAACAATATCTGCAACTTAGGATCAACCCTTCTCTCTTTGTACATAAGAGCAAAACTAGGAGCAAGTTGTGTTTAGCTTTGGACTTTGCAATTGAAAGGGACTTGGTGAATTGATTCTTATAATAATAAAATGTCCTTCTGTGTCACGGTAAAGCCACTTGACAGTTAATTACTATTCTTGCTGCAACAACTTGCTATATTCTGTCTTGTTCTCTTTTTTCCTTTTTTTGCATTATTGTTACTAAAATTGGAGTGTGATTAGAATCTATGGGGCCACATAAGTAACTAAACAAAAAGGGATGCATTTTGGCTGCATTGAACTGGAAATTGATGTCTCTCAATGTGCAAGTTGTGAAAACAAGTTGCAAATTGCCATAAGAAGTCAATGCCATGAGCCTTGTTTGTTGAGTATTTGGTCAAGTTTACCCAGCTGAAATAAAATAGTTTTTAAAAAGTATAGAACAAAATAGAGTGCCCCCACAAACTTTTTGGTGATTAAGACGATGAGATGGGAATTTTTTTGAACTTGTGGTTGCATTCCAACAACACAACCAAAGAAAGGATATGGTTTTCCTTTTCCTATGTCCTATTTTAGAAAAATATATATATATATTAAATTGATGGATCTTCTTCTTTATATTTTATTGAACATTTTTTATCTTTACTTAATGAGAATTAAATTCATATTTAAATTTTTCAACATGAATGAACAGTTTAGTCTATAAAAAATGGTATTTTTATTCTAATATTAGTGTTTAAAGTTAAGAAAAACTAAATTAGGTTTCCAAAATTTATAAATATATTATTGAAATAAATGAAATTCACTTCTTTTTCCATTTTGTTTCTAAACATGTTATTATCACTCTAGTTCTAAAAGTTTGGACTAAAATGAAGATGAACAAAATGGTACTTTTAGGAAGTTCATAGGAAACCCTAGAAAAAGCCTAGGGACTCGCCTATTTTTCTTAGCTTGATGAACTAATATGACGGTGAGATAAAGCTTTAGAACTTAATGTCTTTTTCTTTAATAAAATATAAATTGTTAGTGCATTACCTTACAACTTATATAAGAGTTAAGAAAATAAATAAATTTACATTAAGAAAAAATAAACTTACATATTCTTATTAATAAGGGGTTGAGCCAATAATCTTGACTGAAATGATCGCCAAATACGCTCTGTTTTCATAAAGAATCATGTGGACAGAAATGTTTGTTGCCCACTTCAATCTTAATGCTATATTTTTTTTTTCAAATAGAAAATTCTGGTTTAGTCTACAAAGTGGTTTCATCTATGTACAATAACTTTCTGAAAATAATAATAATTGAATTGTATTTGATCTTAATACATTGAAATTGAAAAAAAAAAGTTTGTGATATGATGTGTACGGGCAAATACATCGCTTTTCCAAAAATTCTCAGAATCCTAACATTACAATCAATTCACTAGTTCGAGATAAGTGGATGCACTTTCATTTTAATATTTTTATTTAAACTTGAGATTAACACTAGAAAAATAATTAAACTTACATCTTTTTAAAAGTAAAAGTAAATAAAAACAAATTTAACTAAATTCATCTTATATAGTATGATTATTTAATCACTTTAAATTTGGACAGTTTAACTAGAGAATCCGTAAAGATGATTATGTTAAATCTAAATATTATTATAAAATTTATAAATATAAGATGAAAGTACTATGATAAGTTAGTTATATTTAATATAAAGTTATTATTATATTGTTGAATTTTTATTGACTTTGACATTAAATACTGCTAGTAACTCTTCAATTTTGATCAATATAGTAAATGTAAAATAAAAAGAAGAACTTTAACATAAGTTTAGAATTAGAAAAGAATTTATTTTTTTATTATTCATAGAATTAATAGAAGAAAAAAACATCCAAATACTAACAAAGAACAACAACAATGACACCCAATTAAAACCAGTCTAATCAAACTCAAACAACAGTGACATAATGGGGAATTTAGATATAAAAATAAAAGATTAACTAGTGATAAAAATGGTAAAAAAAAAAGGGTTATATATAGGTGGTAGAGTCTTGAAGCAAGCTAAGGCCAGGATTAGTCCACGATCTTCACATATGAACCTTTTCCTTCTACTTGCAAGACAATGTCTCCTATCACCTTTAAGTGCATGCTTGTGATGAAGAATTGAAGATGGTCGTATCTTGTACAGAATCATACATAGTGTGGTATTGTGTCACGTTCTGGCACGTGATTTCGAGGAACTTCTACTCCTACATGGCCATAGGGACCACCACCACCAAGAGACATATATATACACACACATATTTATATATATACACATATCAAAGGACTATTTGTCTTTGTCACTGCCATAACTCTTGTGGTTCAACACTTTCTGGGCCCACGGGATCATACATCATGTCTACTTCATTACATCACATGAGATGAAAGAATAGTTCCAAAACTTCAAAATATCACTCTTCTGGTTTGCTGCAAGAAATTATCTGATAAACTTACCAAAATGTATCTGTCAAAGTCTGTGTTTGAGCAATTCTTTTTACCGTAAAAATATTAAAATGGCATAATTTTCTTTTTTCAAAATCATTGAAATGGACAGTTTAAGAAAAAATTACAAATGGGCTAGTCGTGTTAAATATGATTTCATTTGTGAAGAAATCGTGTAAGGTGATACAACTTTAGTATATATTATTAAGCAGAAGTAATGTAAAGAATTATCACTTTGGGTGTAGGTTTTTCATACTTTATTTCAAGTCAGTTAAAGGTATTTTTAAATGTTTTCAGTTAAAGTTTTTTCGTTCCAAAATCGTTTGAGTGTACTCAAACAAAAATACTCTGATGTTCAAAGTAAGTGGTTAATTCGAGCGGAGGAGATTATAATAAAAATTTAAATTCGTAAAATTTTAATCATGATTTATTATCTAGTAAACAATTTTTACTAGTAATCTTGATTAGAAATAATTTTTAAAGATTTTTACTGTTAGAGGCAGTCCATTTGATCTGTTTGTCCGCATGATTGATTAATAAGTAATACTTATCTTGATTGGATAGTATGTGTCAGTGATAACGATCTACTAGAACCGATCGGAACTCGGTCAAAGGACCATTCACAACGGCTTAGAATGTGTAGAAATATTATATAACTTTTGTTCAATTTCAAAAATTTTGTTACTTTAACATTATTTAAATTTATAAAATTATATTGAAATCGTGACAGATTTGGAACATGGTGGGTTAGTTAAATAAACAGCATAAGTTTTGGTGAGAAAATTACACAGAAGAGGTAGTATTCTGTTCTTTTCACCTTGCATGCAAACATACAATGAATGCTGACGACATGCCATGATGTCCCAACTTTGGGTGCTTATTGGCCTCATCTTCCAAAGTTCCATAGTGTCACTTTATTTTTCTTTTTGTCAAAATTGAAATAGTATATTTCTGGATCGTGACCATTAAGGATCTGAACGTGGGAGACAATGCAAGAGTGAAACTATTCTTGATTTATAGTGTGAAGTTGATCTTTAAAATTATAGGTTCATAATAACATAGGTCTGTAATCAAAGTATCTATATTTTGCACAAACATAACCTGTTTTCGAAAAGTGAGTTCAGTTCTTAACCTTTTTCTCTTTCTGTGCTATAAGACAGTGACAATGCAATCAATTCTCCAAGCTGTTAAACAGCTTGATAAACCAGTGGGACCCACAATTAGATCCAACTTTCTTCTCTCTTTCCTCTTAAAACTCACAAACTCATTAAGAAAAGGACTTTCACATCCACAGAAAAAAAAAACACTTTCACATTCACAGAGAAAGAACCTTCTGGACACACTCTCCCATGAAATATCTAAGCTACCACAGAATCTCAGCCTTACGTTATTACCACCCTCAATCCTCATACATAGTCCAAACCAACTACCTTGCTTTTTATCAATTATTTGTTTATTTTTATCCATTTTATTAAAGAAAAGTTTTCATTTTTATACATCTTTCTAAAAAAAGTTGAATAATATATATATATACACACACACACGATCAAAGTTGTTGAATTTTGAAGATTTTTCTACAAAGAATAGGCGAAACTAGATATTACTAAAAGGGGATTTTATCATACTTTAAAATTTTCTTTAAAGAGTAAGAAAATCAAATAAAAAAAAAAAAAAACTATATAAGGTGCAAGGCAGGGTTAGAGGTTCTGGAGTGTTCATGAGATCCTCTTTTGCTCTTCACCTTTCACTCCACGGAATCAAAAGCAAGTGCTGAGTTCCGTGTTCCTATTCACAAAAACATGTAGAGCACCAAACCCAACTTGCCATCAAAGTTTAATAATATATTTTATATATATTATACCATTTGCTTGACAGTAGTATTAATATTGCTGTTGTGGTGTGATTTTGGTGTCTCTTTTTTAATGTTATGGTTGTACGGAGTTCGTGTGTTAGTTCAATTCGTCGACAAGAAACCTTGGTTTGATAATTGATTGGTTCTGTGGAGAGTTTTCCTTTGGTGTGGTTGGTTTGTAGGAAGTTTGGTTTGTTGGTGGCGGTGGGAATAGCAATGGCTAATGAAGGAAACAAAAGCAATGACTTCTATACGATCTTGGGGTTGAACAAGGAGTGCACTGAATTGGAGCTAAAGAAGGCATATAAGAAACTTGCAAAGGTTTGAATTGAACCCAAATGGTTCTTTTTCTGTTCTTCTTTGCTCTTCTCTGAACCATGTTTCTTAAATATTAGCCGTTGTGAATGATGTTTTGTTTTTTTTATGGGATAGAAGTGGCACCCGGATCGTTGTGCTGCATCTGGGAATTCAGAGTTAGTGGAACAAGCTAAGAAGAAATTCCAGGAAATTGGGGAAGCCTATTCTGGTAATGCCCTTTAGATGTTTCCACGATTGAACATTGACCCATGATTGACTTGTTCATTTTCTCCTAAAAATTAAAGAAAAGTTTGAATTTTGCTCTTGTTTGAAATCTCATTCCTGTGCTGTTTATTTGGTGTAAATGGTGTTTTTCCTCTGTGACAGTTTTATCTGACGCCAACAAAAGGCTAATGTACGACGTTGGTGTCTACGATAGTGATGACGACGAAAACGTAAGTCATTCACCTCATCTCATGCCATCTTCTACAGTAACCATGCCCTGAGGTCCGCTCATCCCTATGTTTTATTGCCTCGAATAGAAGCAATTTCAGTTTGACCCTCTTTTTCTCGAAGTAACCAATTTGGTTCTATCTTTTTGCAATTTTGTTATTTTATGTGTTTAAGGGTAAATCTTGTTTTTCCATGCATTTATATTTTTTCAGTGGGGGTTCTAAATTGAAATAAGGAAGGAGAGCAAATAGTGTAGATTTGTGATTCAATCATCGTATACCGTTGAATTGTTAAGGTTGTTTTAACTTTTACAGAAATAGTATAGAAGTGACGTATTTTTTTATTAATTTGTATACTGTTCTGTTTTTCTAATCAGCATAAGTGAATGAAGATAATATGCATGAGATTTGAAGGGTCTGATTTTCACTCAACGGTGATGATTAGATTGTGTGAATGCATGAGTGTTATTGTTGTCCTGCAGTCTTGTCACGTTTCTGTTTTTTGCACCGTCCATGTTTTTATTTTCCTGTTAAAAGGGGCATCTTCTCGGGGAGTAATAAGAATCCGATAAGTCCTACAAAAACTTGGCTGTACTCATTGGGATTGTCACAAACAAAGGCACAAGCTTTGTTACAAGTCAATTTGTGTGTCACAGATCACATGGGCATGTTGCTTATAGAATTCAGTGAGAGGGGAATAATTCATCGAATCGAGTTTGGTTTTGGTGGAGGGGACTGAATCTTGTTCGTGATCCCATAATTTTGTTGATCTGATCAAACAATTAATTTCTTTTTTGCAGGGCATGGGGGACTTTTTGGACGAAATGTTAACAATGATGAGTCAGACCAAATCAAATGTGAGTCATCATCTACTTAGTGGGGTGTTGGGTCAGAAAGCTATGCAGTTTCAATGTTGTTTGTTTTATATGTACTTTTGGTTTGGTGGATAAAGCTAGACATACACATAGTGTTTGTTTTTGTCAAATACTATGTAGTTTATAGTTTTTCTATTGTCATGAATGGACCAATCCATTGTCACCAAGCCACCTTTTTCTTTTCCTTTTTGGACTGGCGACCTAACCAAATGCTAAGAAATCAGAAGGCTATTATTGAAGTTTCTTGTTGGACCTAAAAAAATTAATAATGAAGTTTCTTGCAGCATGCCAAAACAGCAAGTAGTTGAAGGCCAGTTAGCCAACACGCCTTTTATCATTCTTGGCTAAATTAGAATCATCAAAGTTTTCAATAACGTGTTTTCCATACATGTAAAACTAAATTAACTCTTGTTGTATATTTTAAACTGTGACTATCGGTCTGAGAACTCCATTGAGTTTTTGCTAGTTTTGAAAGAATGATCCTTGGTATGATAATCTAGTAGAAGTTTGAAAAAATTGAAAGCATCTAAAGGTTGGTGCTAGAAGCGTATTTGAGCATAGACTATTGATGAATTTATATGTGAAATAACAGGAAAATGGAGAGGAGAGCTTTGAGGAGTTGCAACAGTTGTTTGAAGACATGTTTCAAGCTGATATTGGATTGGATGGAAGCCCCTCTCTTTCTTCTGCCGATTGCTCTAATTCATCTGCTTACATGACTTACAGTGAAAGTTCTAGTTCAAATAAACGCAATTCCACTGAGATGAAATTTGGGAAGGCAGAGGACTCCTCTGTCTTTGACACCAGTTACCAGAATTTCTGTTTTGGGGTTAGTATATACTGCATTTTGCTTATATTTCATTTGATACATCATATATCATCAATGGCATACACATGAAAAATGAAGTGTTAGACTCAAAGTATATGGAAATTAAACTCAACAAGAATCTGCATTATCTGTTTGGAGTATTGGTTAAGGGAAAAGATAGTTTATTCAAGCTGAATCTTTCATCGAGTCTTTTAATCAGAGGTGTCTTTTATGTTGTTCGTGTCCACAAGGTCGGTCATGTAAACTATCATTACCAATGAGTGAGGATACAAAACAATGAAGTATGTGAGGTATGTGAAGATGGTAAGTGATTCCCTTTAGTCTTCTGCTTAATTTATCTCAGATTTTTGGCTGGTATTTGTGAAAGTTCCAATTCATGTGCATCATACATTACATGGCATAATATCTCTCATGCATTATTATGAGACTTAATTGAGTTTGTATTTTCTTGATCATGGTGTGAAGACAGGTGAACCTACTCCAAGATATAGAGGAAGAAAAGGAGAGAATTCCAGAAGGAGGAGGTAGAAATGGCAGAAAGCAAAAAATATCCTATGAACATGATGTTTAATCTGATGATAGCTACCAATGAAGTGTAGAAATT
>NC_142173.1:40829985-40900809 GCF_029865625.1 Vigna umbellata
GTTGGACGAGACAAAACCATACTCTCAGGACGTTCACTACTGATCCAGGTAAGGGAAGCTTATTAATTTAATTGATACTGTATGATGTATGAAAGCATGATATGAACTGTATGCAAGAGACGTATGCTGATTGATTTGTTATGAATGATTGCTGTTATAATAAATATGATATATGTTGGTTGAACGTTATGTTGATTATTGATAATTATGAATGATTAATGTGAATCATATAAAGTTTATAAATTGATATTGATATGAAGCATAAAGTATGAAATGATATGTTGAAAATTTGGATCTGTAATAGATGAAAAATCTGAATGTAAATTACTCCCTATGATAAATTACGCTCGTCATCGTACGGTCTTATACCGTTCGGTTTCCTAGTAAGTGACTTAAAATGGAATTCTTTCATTCGGAAAGAATTCTAATCGAGAACGAGCGTCCTTTTGGGAAATACTATGTTTGAGCGTTCGGCTCATCATAGTGGTACCATATACCTTAAATTGAATAATATTATTTTACACTCTTATACTTTAAGATAAGTAGCGCTCGGTCTTATACCAAGCGTTCGTCCTAAATAGCGCTCGGTCTTATACCAAGCGTTCGTCCCAAATAGCGCTCGGTCTTATACCAAGCGTTCGTCCTAAATAGCGCTCGGTCTTATACCAAGCGTTCGTCCTAAATAGCGCTCGGTCTTGTACCTAGCGTTCGTCATGAGTGGTGCTCGGTCTTATACCAAGCGCCCTCATTATTGAATACCCACTTTGATAAATAGCGTTCGTTCAAGTAGTATCATATTTTCCTTTCCTCACGTCCGTTCAATTACTAGCATCGGTCTTCCGTATGCGAATTACTACAAAGATAGTTCTAAATATTCTTGACTCTCCTTCTTACATTGGATCTGGTCTAAGGTCTTCATAATGAAATTTTCTTTAAGTAACAGTGTACATCCAAACGAGTCAGTTCATTTAACTGACCGAACAGATAGTAACGTTCGTTATATATTTCCCCGTTCATTCAGTACCTTTCTCTGGACGTTCGTCCTAGTTCTTCAGAGGACTGAACGTTCGTCATTTTATGCTCTTAAATCTAAAGACGAAAATGATGATAAATTATAAGAACTTAAAGTGTGAACACTATATTGAGTGATTATATGATATTGGATTTTGGACGAGCGTTCCAGGGAGGAACGACTCATATATATTGATTGTGGAATTTGGTAAAGTATGACTGTGGTTATGCTAATGCTGGCTTGGTCCATCCTGATATTCCGTGATACTCATCTTCACGTAGAGGAGAGTAGTTCATGTGTGGGAATGGCAGGAGGTTCTATTCCTTAGGGGTACTTTGGATAGAGCTAACCTCGAGTGGCAGCTGTTGAGTGTATCCCAGTTACTACATCACTCGGGTGCAAGGACGCCTGTAGCTACACAGATTCATACAGTCCGGACGGTCTGTCTAGTACTATATATATATATATATATATATTTCTCTATGTTAAGTTACATGTTGTGTGTGAATTGAAATGTTAAATGTATATGTTGATGTATGAATTAAATTATATAAGCTTACCCTTGCGTTTTCCTTGTGTTGTCTATTGTCTATGTACGTTCGTCCTGTCCTTGCAATGATCATCCGTGTGGATGTGAGCAGAAGGCGAGGCCACACTGGAAGACGTCATCGAAGAAGAGAACCTGGTTGAAGTAGAAGTCAAGGCCGAGCCTTAGACCGCTCGTTCACTTTTTAGCTTAATTGTTAGTTTTTTTATGACGTTTGGTTGTTTAATTTTGTAAAGCCGTTCGTTCTAGACATTCACTGTTTCCGCTTCGTACATGTTAATTCTGTATATAAGCCGTTCGGCTTTTGAACCTCGTTATTAATGTAAAGAACTGCATTGTTTTACTGTTAATTGTAATTAATTCTGAGTTATGGTAATTACTGTATTTTGGGATGTTACATTAGTGGTATCAGAGCAGTTTTGTTCTTTAAGGACACTGTAGGTTATGATTACACTGTGTTTTTGCTGTGTGCTTATCGTGTGTTTAATGAGTTATTGTTTTTAACTCTTGAACATAACTAACGTTCGTTTTTCTCTGGTCCAGAGAACTAATGGCGCCTAGACTCCCTCCTCCACCACAACCAAACGACCCTGATGCACCCAACAACGCTAGGTTGTTGGAGACAGTTATTGAAAGACTCCAACAACAAAATACCACCCTAATGGAGCATAACGCAGCTGCTCTACGTAGTCTAGAGGCCGCACGCGAAAACTCTGAGACTACTCAAAGGCAGTTGATGGAGATCATTGCTGCCACCAGAGGTACGCCTGGAGCTTCCTCTTCAAATGCTAACCGTCCAACCGAGTGGAGTTTGGAGAGCTTTTTGCAACACCATCCGGCCAAGTTTAGTGGGAAGTGCCTCCCGGATGAGAATCAACAGTGCAATGAAAATAAAAATTGAGAAACAATTGAATAAAGTTTTGAAACCGTAAATTGAAAACTGACAGAATGGAAATTGCACTTAACATGAATTAAAATTCAATACATTGAAACTAGAAAATTGAAACACATTGTATAGTATAAAATATTAACCGAGTGGTTACAAACAACCAACCGGATGTTCAGGTAATCTGTTTATATCTTATTCTGTTTATATTTTATTGGGCTTATATCAGCTTAGGATCCATGAGGTAAATTATTAATACAAAGCCAGGGCCAAAAGCCAGGTACGTTCCACTTACTCTACATGACTCTCAAATACTCAATAGTGATAACCATTCACTAAATATTCAACCAAGAGCCGAGGCTCTTCAAATCACACGCCTAACTTGGGCGTCGGAGTACCTTTTGCAGGTACATCCCCCTCGTCAAGAGCGAGACCGATCGGTTTGCGCCAACACCGACCGGCCAACAAGAGGAGTTTGGAAGCGAGCGAGCGGCCCAGACGCGTCAGCAGGTTAGTCTCTCGGTCCCTAAAAGTATCCACCGAAACATTTTGGCGCCCACCGTGGGGCCGAGCGGCAAACCCAAATGGTGACCACGAGGAGCATGGAGGAAGAACAACACACCAGAGATTTGATAGCGCAGATGCAGGCGCAAATACAGGCATAGGCCAGAACCATACAAACACAAACACACGCACAACAAGAGATGCAGCGAAGGCACACAGAAGAAATTGCAATGTTGAGAGCAGAGCGAGGTCGTGCCGAACGATCAGCTCAACACTCGGAGTCCATAGCCGATCGGGGTAACAATGATAACGCTGGAAGTCATAATCAGCAGCCATCTCGGCATACTGACCCGAACGATCGGGGAAGAAGGGAATCATCCCCCTTACGAACCGATCGGCCCTCCAATCTGCTCCCTTTCACTGCGATCATCATGCAAACTCCAATGCCAGAGAAGAACCCTCCTGTATTGGATAAGTATGATGGCTCGACAGATCCCGACAATCATCTCAGGATTTTACACCAATGCAATGGTGTTCTACACGGACAGTGATCCGGTTATGTGCAGAGTCTTCTCCTTATCACTCAAGGATGAAGCATTAGAGTGGTATAACACTCTTCCCCCAAACACAGTGGATTGCTTCGCCACTGTGGAAAACCTTTTTAAAAGGCAATACGCCTCCAATCGTAATCAGGAGGTAACGCCAGCGGAATTGGTAAATACTAAACAGGAAAAGGGAGAAACTTTGAAGGCCTTTATGAAAAGGTATATGGAAACTGCACGACGAGTCAAAGAGGTAAGTCAATCTTTTATCATCACCAATTTGCCTTCCTGTCTAAAACCAGGATACTTTGCTGAGAAATTGTATGCACGACCGCCAAAAACAATGGAGGAGCTCCAAGAACGGATAGCCGAATTCATCCGCATGGAGGACATGCGAATTTCACAACGAAAGCGACAACAAGAAACTGAGGCAAGTGGAGGGAGAAAGGACGGTAAACGACCGTTCGGCAATAATGGTAAAAGCGGGGAGCTTTCCCGAACATTTAAATTTAATCACTATACACCCCTCAACACACCTAGGGCAAAAGTTCTTGAAGAAGCTCTAAACGCTGAACTTCTCACACTCCAAACGAAGCCATCTCCAAGATACGCAGATGAAAGGAAGAGTTGTCATTTCCATCAGAATCGGGGGCATACCACAGAAGAATGCATTACGCTGAAAAACGAAATAGAACGTCTCATTCGGGCAGGACACCTCCGTAATTACATACAAGAAGCAAGAAGAAGTCCTGAACGAGCGTATCGGAAGAACGAACGCAGGCGAGACTATAGTCGCAGTCCTGCTCGTCATCGTGAACGATCGGTTCGCGGAGTTATAAACTGAAGATAGCAATCCAAATATCTATTTAATGTCATCTTTAAATTTTTGATTTAGACTTTTGTTATTAAACTTTCGTTGTGCAATGAATAAAACCGAGCAATTCACGCTCGATCATTGGTTACCAATTTCGATCAAGAATTTCAGCCAACAGAGGTAAAACCCTCTCAAAGCCGAACGGTAAAGCCCGTTCCCTAGGAAGCACTCCTAGGTCGAAGACCGAGCGGTAAATCCCCCTCGGGAGAGAGGTAAAGCCCTCTCAACGACGAACGGTAAATCCCGTTCACTAGGAAACACTCCTAGCTCAAAGCAGAGGTAAAACCCTCTCAAAGCCGAACGGTAAAGCCCGTTCCCTAGGAAGCACTCCTAGGTAGAAGACCGAGCGGTAAATCCCCCTCGGGAGAGAGGTAAAGCCCTCTCAACGACGAACGGTAAATCCCGTTCACTAGGAAACACTCCTAGCTCGAAGACCGAGCGGTAAATCCCCCTCGGGACAGAGGTAAAACCCTCTCAAAGCCGAACGGTAAAGCCCGTTCCCTAGGAAGTACTCCTAGGTCGAAGACCGAGAGGTAAATTCCTCTCGGTTCCTGTTGAAGGACGAGCGGTAAATCCCGCTCGGGTAATGTCGAAGGTCGAGAGGTAAAACCCTCTCGATAAATGTCGAAGACCGAGAGGTAAATTCCTCTCGGTTCCTGTTGAAGGACGAGCGGTAAATCCCGCTCGGGTAATGTCGAAGGTCGAGAGGTAAAACCCTCTCGATAAATGTCGAAGACCGAGAGGTAAATTCCTCTCGGTTCCTATTGAAGGATGAGCGGTAAATTCCGCTCGGTTAATGTCGAAGGCCGAGAGGTAAAGCCCTCTCGGTTAACGTAGAAGACCGAGAGGTAAATTCCTCTCGGTTCCTGTTGAAGGCCGAGCGGTCAATCCCGCTCAGTTAATGTCGAAGGTCGAGAGGTAAAACCCTCTCGACAAATGTCGAAGACCGAGAGGTAAATTCCTCTCGGTTCCTATTGAAGGACGAGCGGTAAATCCCGCTCGGTTAATGTCGAAAGTCGAGAGGTAAAACCCTCTCGACAAATGTCGAAGACCGAGAAGTAAATTCCTCTCGGTTCCTGTTGAAGGCCGAGCGGTCAATCCCGCTCAGTTAATGTCGAAGGTCGAGAGGTAAAACCCTCTCGACATATGTCGAAGACCACGAGGAACGTTCCTCTCGGTTCCTGTTGAAGGACGAGCGGTAAAACCCGCTCGGTTAATGTCGAAGGTCGAGAGGTAAATTCCTCTCGATTAAGGTTGAAGACCGAGAGGTAAATTCCTCTCGGTTCCTGTTGAAGGCCGAGCGGTCAATCCCGCTCAGTTAATGTCGAAGGTCGAGAGGTAAAACCCTCTCGACAAATGTCGAAGACCGAGAGGTAAATTCCTCTCGGTTCCTATTGAAGGACGAGCGGTAAATCCCGCTCGGTTAATGTCGAAAGTCGAGAGGTAAAACCCTCTCGACAAATGTCGAAGACCGAGAAGTAAATTCCTCTCGGTTCCTGTTGAAGGCCGAGCGGTCAATCCCGCTCAGTTAATGTCGAAGGTCGAGAGGTAAAACCCTCTCGACATATGTCGAAGACCACGAGGAACATTCCTCTCGGTTCCTGTTGAAGGACGAGCGGTAAAACCCGCTCGGTTAATGTCGAAGGTCGAGAGGTAAATTCCTCTTGATTAAGGTTGAAGACCGAGAGGTAAATTCCTCTCGGTTCCTGTTGAAGGACGAGCGGTAAATTTCGCTCGGTTAATGTCAAAGGTCGAGAGGTAAAGCGCTCTCGGTTAATGTAGAAGACCGAGCGGTAAATTCCTCTCGGTTCCTGTTGAAGGACGAGCGGTAAATCCCTCTCGGTTATTGTTGAAGGTCGAGCGGTAAAACGCTTTCAGTTCCGCCAACGCAGCCTCCCTCAAACACATCAGTCCTATAGTTAACCACGGCTAAAGCCAACCGCTTAACTCGGACTTGGGGGGCATAATGTATAGTATAAAATATTAACCGAGTGGTTACAAACAACCAACCGGATGTTCAGGTAATCTGTTTATATCTTATTCTGTTTATATTTTATTGGGCTTATATCAGCTTAGGATACATGAGGTAAATTATTAATACAAAGCCAGGGCCAAAAGCCAGGTACGTTCCACTTACTCTACATGACTCTCAAATACTCAATAGTGATAACCATTCACTAAATATTCAACCAAGAGCCGAGGCTCTTCAAATCACACGCCTAACTTGGGCGTCGGAGTACCTTTTGCAGGTACATCCCCCTCGTCAAGAGCGAGACCGATCGGTTTGCGCCAACACCGATCGGTCAACAGGAGGAGTTTGGAAGCGAGCGAGCGGCCCAGACGCGTCAGCAGGTTAGTCTCTCGGTCCCTAAAAGTATCCACCGAAACACACATAAAACCCAAAGCTCCCAAACAGGGGAGGAGGAAAAATAAACACTCAAAATCAAAACGTCCGTGGTTGCTCTTCCTAAAACTCACTATAATAATAACAATTCTATTTTATGAAGCCAAAAACCGGTGCTGCACCTAGTATCAATTTACGTTTCTCTTTAAATTAATAACAAAACAAAGTTAAGAGATGTAAAAGGGGCTGCTACATGGACATAACAACAACACGGTATTTCATAAGAGAAAGGCAAGCATAACAAAGCATTTGGAAAATGAAAACAAATAGGACCCTACCACTTTATTCAAAGCAAAATAAATTTGTAGTTGCTGAATTCAGATTCACACCATGCAAACAACTAGTTGGCCATTATCAAATGAATACAAAGATGCCAACAAAACCGTGGGCCACTTTCACCTCTGCAAACTCTTCACACGGCTTTACTCCAAGCCTTTCTCCAAAATTGTAAAATGGTCCAAAATGAAAAGCCTTTTTCTTCTTCTTCACGTGAAAACAAGCACTCCTCACGGCTCCACCACCTTGCTTTCCATCTAAAATCAATCAATTCTTCTTATAATAATAAGAAGGTTTAATCCTTTAGTACATCCCTATTTATGTACGAATGTCTCAATTGGGTCCTCGTTTTTTAAAGTGTATCAAAATGGTCCTTAATTTTGAAAATTGATATCAATTGAGTCCTTTCCGTTAAGTTGGGTGGACGGCGTTAAAAAAATTGATGAGTGGATGCTGAGATGACGAACGGACGCTCGTCCACCAGCGGACGAACGCTCGTCCATCAGCGAACAAACGCTCGTCGACCACCGAACGAACGGTCGTCCAGTGTGGAACGAACGGTCGTCCAGCAGTAAGAGGTCGACGAGCGTTCGCTTTCTGGTGGACGAGCGTTCGTTCTCTGGTGGACGAGCGTTCGTTCGCTGGTGGACGAGCGTTCGTTCGTCATCTCAGCATCCACTCATGAATTTTTTTAACGCCGTCCAGCCAACTTAACGGAAAGGACTCAATTGATATGAATTTTCAAAATTAAGGACCATTTTGATACACTTTAAAAAACGAGGACCCAATTGAGACATTCGTACATAAATAGGGATGTACTAAAGGATTAAACCTAATAAGAATAATAATCTAACAAACCAAACTAGGTGCTGCATGATGGATTCACGTTTCTCTTCATTTTAAACAAAACAAAAACAAAATGGAAAGGTGCAAGGAAGCTGCTGTATGCACACAAAGTCACGGCATTATCTAAAACAAAGGTAAGGATAACAAAGCATGTTGATTGGAAAATAAAAACAAGTAGGTCCACAACACTTTCTTAAGCCAAAATGAAATGAGTATTTGCTGAATTCAGAACCTCATCACCGTGCACACAAACAAAATAAAGTGAAAGCATGATATATTACTACTACATGGACCAATTTTTCCGAGAAAGTCATGTGTTGGTGGACCAAGGCTGCATCTCTTCAAGCTACTTCTTTAAAGAAAGAATTCACACAAATTTTTGCTGTGTTAACCGAGAACTCCTCCTCCACATTCATCCACTTCTTCACTTACTTTCTCCAAGCTAATTGACTAATATTCTCACCCTTGCTGCTGCAACAAATCAACGCCCAAATTCAAGATGCTAGCCGTCCACTTTTGCTGCCTTCATTCCAGCTGCACTCTCCTTCCCTCCTTCAAATATGTTCGATTCTCATCAAGGATTACTTCTCCTCTTTGTAACAAATCCTTCTCTTCCTCTCTACGTGAGCTTATCTTTGGCAAACAAATAAGCGTGTGTAGTTTACTCTTCAATCCAGCAGAAATTAATCAACATCCACAAGGTTGCACTTGGTTCATTTCTTCTCTAAACCGTGAGCTCCTTCCTCCAAATCAACAATTTTATTTTTGTGTTTTTCTTTAAATGGCAGTTTCATAATTGAAAGGTGAATCAACTCTACACATGCTACTATGCTTCTAAAATGAAGTGAATGAACGTGTTCCAGTGGTTCAACACAAGATCATGTACCTCTTTTCAGAAGTTACCGAATGCTAGAAAAGATTGTATAAATGTGCAGAAAACCAAATGGAAGATGCAATTAGAATTCAACAAAAGGAATAAATACAAGCTATTTATTCATCATGAAAACAAAACGATGTTCAGTCTTCTCAAAGAGAAACATTCAAAGTAAAAAGAAATAAACAAGTGTTGACTGGTTTGGCTGTGTGCCTCCTTCAGTATGTAACTCCAATGTATTCAACAATCAACACAGAAGCTTCCTTCCTTCTCAATCCATGCTGGTAGTCATGCTCTGTACGTTCTCTCTGGAAAAATTCTCTATGTTTTTTCTATCCGATGCCACCAGAAAATGAGAAAATGTCAATTGGCTATGTCAGATACTTCTTCACTTTCTTCAATCCATTCTCTGTAGCTAGGCTTTCACGTGAACAAACAATGGCCAAGGTGGTATGTCCGTCGTGACTTTCAAGTGTGGCCCCTTCCATTATTTCAAACCGTGTGGTAGATGCTTACCAAATTGAGTTGGCCGAGTTTTTCTTCCAGCATGTATCTCTTGGAAATTTGATAAAAGCAAAAACTAGCAATTGTAGAGAATTGACACGTACCAAAAGCTATGAGGGGACCATCTCAACAAAATTTGCTTGTCCCTACGTGATATGCTTCCAAGTAGGCCATTACCCTTTCCATGTGGCCATTTTCCTTTCCTTGTTAATTGTTGGATGGCAAACACGTAGCATTGAAGCTCATTTTTCCAAAACCAAAGAAACATTCTCCATGGCCGTATGCTTCACTTCTC
The DNA here is from genome assembly GCF_029865625.1 of Vigna umbellata. NCBI lineage: Eukaryota > Viridiplantae > Streptophyta > Magnoliopsida > Fabales > Fabaceae > Vigna > Vigna umbellata. Next base: position 40,839,550 of record NC_142173.1, read on the forward strand.
AAAGGAAGAAGGTTCCCTTAGTGTGGCTGGTTGGTATAGCCGTGTGGTGTAATAATGCCAATTGAAATTTTGCTTAAATAACACTTCTTCCAATTGTCCTAAAATATTTACAGCATTTTCCCTGCACTCAATAATGTAAATAATTATTCTCAGATAATTCAAATTAAGTAAAATAAGAATTTCTGATCAAATTAATCACAATCAGTACAAACGAGAAAATACTGAACAATTAAGTACAATCCCCTGATTAATTTAGTACAGTAAACTAAGTGAAGTGAAGAAAATATTGACTCATCACTTACCAAACTCCAAGTCATCAGCTGCATCCTCAAGGCTATCATTTAAATCAAGGTCAGTGCAAGGATAGTGAACATCAGGTATGTCAATGTGCTCTACAGGGAATAATGAATCCACAACATGAGTGTGCACATGTGTATTAATATCAGAATCCAGAACAGGCTTAAATGGTTCAAGTTTTACCAATTCAAAAGCATTAAAATTTACTTGAACCTCAGATACATGAGTAGGGATTTCAAGTTTACAGTAAACCTGCTCAGGTTTTTCCTTTACTACCTCACTTGGATTTTGACCCGCTAGCTTGCAGAGCAACTTCCTTGCTTCTGTTGGGGTTATATCCATCAAACATCCACCAGCAGCTGCATCCACAAGTATCCTTTCACTGTCCAGGAGTCCTTCATAAAAATAAATCAAGAGCAAATGCTCTGGAATTTGGTGGTTTGGACAAGTTGTGCAGAGCCTGTTAAACCTCTCCCAATAATATGCCAGGCTTTCTTCTTGAAACTGCTCAATGGCAGTGATCTTCGTCCTAATGCTGGTCACCTTTGCTGCTGGAAAGAACTTGTCGAAGAATTTTTGTTGTGTTTCCTGCCAACTATTAAGAGGATACTGGTATATGAACCAGTCTCTTGCTTCATCTTGAAGGGACATGGGAAACATTTTTATCAACACTGTCTCCTTTGAAACACCAGCAGGCCTCATAGATAAACACACCAAACAAAACTCCTTGAGGTGCCTGTATGGATCTTCATGTGTCAACCCACGGAATTTGGGAAGACTCTTGACTAACTCATACATCCAGTCTTGAGAATCTGTCATCTCCTCTAGTCTAGTTCAAAACCTCTCTCAAACCTGGACTTTCACTTCAAGCAAAGATTAAAAAAAAATACGAAAGCATAACATGGAGTAAAACTAACAATTACAGTTTTTTTTTTTCTTTTTAAAATTTCAGAAACAACAGCTAAATACAAAACACAACACACATTTTTTTTTTTAAATTAACAGACAAAACACATACGACATGCATTCAAAAACAGAACAAAACATCACAACACAATACAAAACATTAACAAAACAAAAGACCTAAAACACATATCACATGTACACAAAAACTCACATAACAGAAAACAACAAAAGACCCAAAACCAAACCTTTGGTCCCCGACAACGGCGCCATTTTTGATAAAGCTGTCGCGGCCCATCAAAATTGAGTACAGATAAAATTATGCAGTATAGTCTAACTAGGAAGTGACTCCTAGGTCGTCTCTCAAGGACCAATTTATGGTTCAGTCTTAGATTTAACACGAAGTGGGGGGGTTTGTTTTTGTGATTTTGTTTGGTTGCAATTAAAACTTAAATAAAACTGGAAATTAAAAATGGTGAAGTAAAATTCAAAACGGTAAAAACTCTAAAGGGTAAAAGACAGTTCAAATAAAATAAACGCGGGAAAATTAAACGTACAGAAAACTTAAACATTGACACAAAAGTAAAAACATCAATAAAAACAAAACCGTAAAAATTAAAATTGTAAAAATGAAATTAAAACAGTAAAACGAAATTAAAACAGTAAAAATTAAATTGCTACAGTAAAAACGAAATTACAGCAAGGTAAAACAGTAAATTAAATCTGGACAGAAAACTGAAAATACAGAAAAACGAAAATACAGAAAAATACGAAATACAGAAAACAGTAAATACAGAAAATAGTAAAAACAGAAAATAAATTATACCAGCACATAATTACAGCAAAGACAGTAAATCTGGAACAAAAAATGAAATACAGAAAACAAAATACAAAAAAACGAAAATACAGTAAATAGTAAATACAGAAATTGGTAAAAACAGTAAAACAGTAAAAACAGTAAAACATTAAAAACAAAATATGAAATTACAGCAGTAAACAGTAACAGTAAAAGCATTGAATACAGAATTTCAAAATCAGTAAAACAATAACAGCAAAATACAGAAAACAAAAATACAGAAAACAGTAAATACAGAAAAAAAATTTAGAAAACAGTAAAAACAAATTCAAAATTACTGCAGTAAAATACAGAGAACAGAATTAATCAACATGCAAAAGATAAACAGCAGCAGAAATTAAATTGCATAAAAATGTAATACAAAAATTAAAATACAGCAGAAATTAAATTACAGCAGTAAAACAGAAACAGTAAAACATAATTTAAATTTCATAAACAGTAAATTAAATCAAACTTTAAATTGAAATTAAATTGCTCAAGAATTTATTACAGCAAAGAAAATGAAAATTGGAACCTAATGTGCACACTGTTCAACCGTAGCCTGCCATCTCTGTACTGTGATTTTCATCTGCTATTCCAGCCCTCTACTGTCCGTGAGCTTGCTGTCCAGCAGCTGTATTCTCTCCTCTGCTGGAAAATGTCCAGCTTATTCCCCCCTCTAAAATCTACTCTCTGGAACGTCACACACTCCCCTGCTGTCTGGAACTCTTTCACGGCACACCCCCCTCTCAATTCTTCAATCCATCACCCCTTTTATTTTCTCTAGGAAACATGCCACACGTGAGTGAGGGGGGTCCTTGCTCTCCATTCCCATGTCACCATGCATAAAAATAAAAAGAAGAAAACATAGTGCTTGACCCACTTCCTTACATGAAGTCTTGTCCTCTTTTGAATTTCTTATCACCAAGTGCTCTTGGACGTAACACACATTGATTTAAGCACCACTTCTTCATTCCAAATTACCGTGCATCTCTCCTTCCTGCTGGTGTGGGCCGTGTGTTCCTTTTTTTATTTTAGCAATCAATATATCCTCAACTAAGTGTCGTGCTGCATTCTCTTGCCCTTGCAATTCTCTTTCCAAAATGTGCCAAAAGGGGCCTTCCATCATTTTGTTGTTTGCTGAATTTTCTATGCTTTTTCACGTGTTGTCCTGCTGCACTTTCTTCCCATTCTCTTTTATCAATTAAAGCAACTTCCAATTATTGAATATGGAATGAAATGCACCCTTATTCTTGGATAAAAACTTTGGATGAAAGCCGTGGCATTATCCTTTCTTTCTTTCCAAAATCAAAATTCAAGAGCTTCCAATGAATTGCTTCAAATTAGTTCCTAAATTTTATCAAACAATTTCCCCATAATTAATAATGCAAATAATTAGTCTCAAATAATTCAAATTAATTAAAATAAGAATTATTGGTCAATTTAAGCACAATTAGTAAAAACGGGGAAATACTAGATAATTAAGCACAATTCCCTGATTAATTCTAGCACAATAAACTAAGTGAGGTGAATAAAATATTGACTCATCAGCGAGTCGATCAACTTGACTCTAATCAGATGCTGAATGCGGTACTCCAAACGTTGCAACAGCAGAATGCTGCGTTGGTTCAACAGAATACCTTTGCATTACAAAATCTTGAAGCCGCAAGGATATCGGCAGAGAACGCAAGAGTGTCTTCCGAGAACACTCAGAGGGAGTTCATGGAAATGATGACTAATGCTAGGACTCCTCCAAGTGTTTCTTCCGTTGTTATTCCTGCGCAAGAGTGGAGCTTGGAGAGCTTTCTGCAACATCGCCCAGCAAGATTTACTGGCAAGTGCAACCCTAATGAACTGATCACTGGTTTGGGGACATGGAGAGGATATTCGAAGCCAAGGGATGTCCTGATGAGAAGAAGCTAGCCTACACCCAATACTTGCTGACAGGTGAAGCTGGACATTGGTGGAACAGTGTGAAGACGATCTTGGAGAGGAACGGGACTGCTATCACTTGGGAGTTGTTCAGAACTAAATTCTACACTGAATACTTCCCAGACAGTGTCAGGTTTGCTAAGGAGATAGAGTTTCTTGAGTTGGCTCAGGGCAACAAATCAGTATCGGAGTATGCAGATAGTTTTAAACACCTGCTTCGCTTCTACACCATGTCAATAAATGAAGAATGGCAGTGTCGCAAGTTTGAGAATGGCTTGAGAAAGGATATAAAGATACTAGTGAAGGGATTGCGCATTAGAGAATTCTCTATTGTGGTAGAGATGGCCCGTGATATGGAAAAGACTAAGGGAGAACCAGAAGGGCCTCAGAAACAACAGAGCCAACCACTTTGGGTTGGTGGACCTGCGATATCCCGAGGAGGCTCCATTTCTAGAAGGACCCCTTTCTCTAGACCTTCTTCCTCCGGATCCAGGGGTTCTTCCTCTCGGTCATCGGGGCAATCCAGTTTTGCCAGTTCCGTTAGATGCTTCAGGTGTGGTGGACCACACTTCCAGAATTCCTGCCCTCAGTTAGAAGGGTATAGGAGGTGTAATATCTGCCGGCAAGAAGGACACTATGTCAGAGACTGTCCTACTACTAGGAGGGTAGGACCACAGCCAAGCCAGGCTGGCAGATCTATTCAGAGGGGTGGGCACAGACCTCAGGCAGCAGGGAAAGTCTATGCGTTGACCGGAACTGAGGCAGCCAGCGCAGGTAATTTAATTGTCAGCAGTTGTTTGTTATTTGGAGCTTCGTGTGTGACGTTGTTTGATTCGGCGGCGACACATTCTTTTGTGTCTAAAGCTTGTGTGGAGAGGCTTGGTTTAGTTGTCAGAGAGCTTCCGTGTGATCTGGTGGTGTCTACACCAGTAGCTGGGTTATTCAGGACATCTAATGTGTGCTCCAGGTGTCCTATTGAGGTAGAGGGCCGCAGGTTCAGAGTGAACCTTATTTGCTTACCTCTGCAGGAGTTAGAGGTAATTTTGGGAATGGATTGGTTAGCAGCCAATCGTATTCTTTTAGATTGCGGTGGTAAGAAGCTAATATTTCCCGAAGAAGATGAAGACATGTCATTATCGCTCGGTGTATTGAGGAAGGACATCTTCGAGGGTGCCAGCTGTTTCCTAATCATGTTCCATAAGGACGGGACTCCTAGTTTAAATTCTTCAGCGCTTGTGAACCAGAGTGTAGACCTTCTGGTTGTGAATGATTTCATGGATGTTTTCCCTGAAGAAGTTCCTGGTTTACCTCCTCCGCGAGAAGTAGAGTTCTCTATTGATCTGGTCTCAGGAGCAGGACCAGTATCCATAGCCCCTTATCGGATGGCTCCAGCTGAGCTGGTTGAGTTGAAGAAGCAGATTCAAGAGTTATTAGAGAAAAAGTTTATCCAGCCGAGTGCTTCACCGTGGGGTGCGCCAGTATTACTAGTAAAGAAGAAGGATGGTAGCTCGAGGTTGTGCGTTGACTATCGACAGCTGAATAAGTTGACGATCAAGAACAAGTATCCCTTGCCAAGGATTGATGATCTGATGGATCAATTACACGGGGCTACGGTATTCTCCAAGATTGATTTGAGGTCGGGTTACCATCAAATTTTGGTGAAAGACGATGATGTGCAGAAGACAGCATTCAGATCCAGGTATGGCCACTATGAGTATGTGGTTATGCCTTTTGGTGTGACTAATGCTCCAGCCATATTCATGGACTATATGAATCGAATTTTCAGACCCTTCTTGGACAAGTTCGTGGTGGTGTTTATAGATGACATACTTGTTGTCAACACCCAATTTCGTCCGGATGGACTAATAGGTTTGCTGTATTTTATTTTCATCATGAGTGTAAAATAAAAAATAAAAAAAATGAAAAATAATGAATAATAAAATAAAACAAAATAATAAAATAAAAAAAAGAACAGAGCGTTCGACCTTTTGCTGTGCGACCGAGCCGTTTGTCCTCTTCTCTGAGCGACCGTTCGTCTTCTACTCTGCACAACCGTTCGTCCGCTACTCTGAGCGACCATTCGTCCTCCACCATGCGTAACCGTTCGTTGTTGACCAATATCAAGACGCTCGTCCTTTACTGGTCTCACGTTCGTTGTTCGACCCCAAAGACGTTCGGTCGCTCGTCCTAAATTGTTCAGCTATTCGGTCTGTGGTTGAACGTTCGGTCTATTTGTTAGTGAACGTTCGGTCATGTTTACTTGCTATTGGACGTTCGGTCTTAATGTGGTTGAACGTTCGGTCTTGATGTTGTAGAACGTTCGGTCTTGATGTTGTAGAACGTTCGGTTTTAATGTGTTTATTGTTGAACGTTCGTGAACGTTCGGTCCTGTTTTAGCGTTCGCCCAAACAGTAATAATTTTTTTAGATGGTCGTTCGTCATTCTATCGTTCGTCCTTACCCCATTTTCCTCTTCTACCGCTCGTCCAGGTCACTCCGCCGTATACCGTTCGTCCTGAACGCTCGTCCTGACCGATCGTCCTGATCACTCTCTCGTGTCTCCCCTCCGGCCCTAGTAATGATTCCCACAATCTGCCAACGGTCCACTTCTACCTTCTCCCACTTCACCAACCATCCAATTATGCTTCCAACTATTCCACCAACCTAATAATTTCTGCATCCTCCAATCGCAGCTTCCGACACTCCTCATCCTCCAATCATAGCTACCGACACTCTCATCTCTTACTGTGCTGAAGCCTACATAATTCACACGAGGAAAGGGAGGGGGAAGAGGGCCGAGGGGCATTGGCTCCCTCTGAGCCCCTCACCCGTTACCATCTCCATCTTCATCTCATTCTTCATCCTCACAGCCATCACAACACCTCATCACCACAGCCTTGGGGGGCACTGGCTCCTCTCAGCCGTAACCACAGCAAACCATTTCCTTTTCACTCCCAACTCCACGGCCAAACACCAAACCAGGATTCACCACACATACTCCTATCCCATTCACTCCACAGAATCATCTCCGCATCACACAACACTCAATCCTCCTCCATTCTCTGTCAACAGGGCCAACACCCATCATCATTTTATCCAGACCTCACGGCCACCACACAATCTTCAATCACCATCCTTCCACCCAACTTCCACTTCATCTCCCCAACATCAAAACTTGAAAATTCAATTCTCCACCCCTCACAATACTCACTTGTATTCACTGGAAATCATCAAGAACCACTCGGACAAACCCACCACCGAAAGCATCACCATTTTGTCTACACTGTAACCCAATCAAAACAATCAAGCACAGAAGCAGAAAATAGATAGAAGAGAGGGAGAGAGACCAGAAGCAACTCGCGGCGGTCTGCTTGGAGGAGGCGGCGGCCAGTTAGGCAGACGCGGCACAGAGACATCGGAGACGAACCCCTCCCTGGGTGGTCGGCGTACTGGCAGCGGCTTGGGCCGCAGCTGGCGGCAGCCGTTTCTGGCTGAGACAGTGGCGCGCGTGCGTGACGGGGTGGAGATACCTCCGTTGGCTACTTTGGAAGAAGACTCTAGGTCTCTGTTTTGAGTTGAGATTGTGGAACGAAGGAGACCCCAAGGAATGTTGGCTGAAGAATGGAAAGGCCTTGGGCCTCTTCTTTTTTATTTCTTTCCGACCCAACTCTCTCTAATAAATCAAAAAAAAATAATGATACTAAAACATTTTCCTCCTTCACGCACCCCCTGTTTTCTCACCCGCGCACCCCCGCATCTATTCCCTGGACTCAGACCCATCCAAACCCTTAAACAAAAAAATAACTTTATCTGCACCCACGGTTTCATGTTTCACACCCCGTTTTTGTTTGGGCTTAAGCCCATTATGTGCAAACAAAATAAAAAAAAAAAGAAAAAGGAAAGGGGAATTGGATCTGACACACGTTTCAGGATGCCCTTCTGTTTTCATTTTTACACCCCTGACAGACAAAGGAGCTTCAAATCTACTCTCTGCACTCCGGGTTTTTATCTCTGCACCCCCTATTCTTGTTGGTTTGATTCTCTCGCTTTGTTCTTATATTTTTATTTCTTTATGTAGCCCTTTGTGTTATAACTCCACTCTTGTATATTGCATCTTATATTTTGTTGGGTTTGTTCATAAAAAATAGGTTTAATAGGTTCGGAGGTCCCTATATTTGTGGGTTCGTTTCAATTGGGTCCTCCAATTTTGAAAGTGATCAATTTGGTTCCTAATTTAACAAAATTGAGTCAATAATACCCTTTCCGTTAAATGTAATGGACGGCGTTAACTTTTTAAACATGTAGCATGTTGAGGCATCCTTTTATTTGCAGGTTGCACAGTTTTATTTGAAGGATGCTTCAACATACCACATGTTTAAAACGTTAATGCCGTCCATTGCATTTAACGGAAAGGGTATTATTGACTCAATTTTGTTAAATTAGGGACCAAATTGATCACTTTCAAAATTGGAGGACCCAATTGAAACGAACCCACAAATATAAGGACCTCTGAACCTATTAAACCTAAAAAATATAAACAAAAAATAAAATAAAACAAACAAAGCCGTGTGAGTGCTCGTGCGATCGTACGCATCAGCCTAGTGCTCATTACGCAAAAATTTAAATATTACATCAAAAAATACCAAAAAAATATAAAATCTTCAAAAACCAAAAACATCCACATTTTCAAACAACAAACAATCTTTCTGGCCAGAACTACGTGATCCTTGATTCTCCATCAAAAGTGGAGATACGTAGGAGCAAGGCTAGTCCTTGTCAGGTTCATTTCCCCAAAAATCCAAATTTATCCATAATCAATCAAACAAATCTTTCAAACAATTTTCAAACAAATTTTCAAGCAGTTTTCTACAAGAACTACGTAACCCTGATTTCTCATTCTGAATGAGAATACGTAGGAGCAAGGTCAATCTTTGTCGGGCACAAAAAACTAAAATATATTTTGTTTCTTTAGAATTTTTATTTTAGGGGATAGTTAAACATTTTGAAAACCACATCACATTCGCATATTTAGTTAAAGGTACTGCCCTAGGGCAGGCGTTGTAGGGTGCTAATACCTTCCCTACACGTAACCGACTCCCGAATTTAGAATCTCATTTTCGCAGACTATGCCTTATCATTTTATGGTTTTTCCGTAGTTTTCCAGAATAAACTATGGTGGCGATTCCTAAAAAATCTTTTTTTCAAACCCCTGCGTTTTCTTTTTCGGATCGTTGTCCCGTCGCGATTCCGGTTGCGACACTTGTCTATTCTAAAACTTGGGAAGAACATGAAGATCACCTTAGGGCAGTGCTTGAACTGTTGAGAGAAAGAAGATTGTATGCCAAGCTATCCAAGTGTGAGTTTTGGATGGAAGAGGTTCCTTTTCTTGGGCATGTAATTTTAGCTGGAGGAATTGTTGTCGATCCCGCTAAGGTGCAAGCAGTACTTCAGTGGGAGAGACCTAAGACTGTTACAGAAATCAGGAGCTTTGTGGGTCTAGCGGGCTACTATCGTCGTTTTATTGACAGCTTTTCCCGGATTGTGGCGCCGTTAACAAAACTGACTAGGAAGGATCAACCTTTTGTTTGGACAGACTGTTGTGAGACTAGCTTCCAAGAGCTAAAGAACAGATTGACTAGTGCACCAGTTTTGGTTATCCCTGACACAGATAAACCTTTTGAGGTTTTTTGTGATGTGTAACACCCCAAAATTTTTTGCCCTTTTAAAAATCAAAATTTAAAATATTACAATAATACAATTACGGTAACACCCCGAATCTCAAGCTCAAATCTATACAAAAGTTTACAGCTCAGACTTAACAGTAAAGATGACATTGAATCCTTTTGATTCGTTCTTCCATCTCTTCCTTCATTTGCATAGGATCACGCGACAATCCTTCAACTTCTCCCGTATAACATCACACATTATACGATCATCGCATTCACATGCACAAACAAGCAAAGTAAGGGTGAGCTAACCTGAAACACATCATTTATGAAACGTGCATAATTATTTCAATACAAAAGTCATATAATAATTAAGTCAGACATCCTCATGCCAACGTACCACGATTCCTGTTGGACACTCATCCCACAGTACCCAATAATCAACCTAGTACACAATAGACTCTCATCCGGATGATACATTGATGAGTAACTCAACGGAAGGTTCTCCACTTGTTATACCATCCTTAGTCCCCTCACTATGTCCAAAATCGGCGCATAGACCAGGACATCCTACTACAGTACCCTCAACATCAATATATACACAGATACCATATCATTACTGAATCGAACGCTAAAACAACGAACTTCTATTATATCGAATAATGTTTACACGAACGTTAAGATTGATCACTTAGGCTCGATACTAAACACCAAACGTTATTATACCGGATACCATTAGGTCGAATACCAAAAGATCAAACGCTAAGTAAAATCAAGTACTTAGACTTCACGTTAAGACAGTATACTCTACTAGAACAATTACTATTATTTCGAACACTATTCGAACGAACGTTCAAAGATCAACTCTTACCGATTGCTGCCTTTGACGAGCACTATCTGAGGGCAACATCATCGAGACTGAACGTTCCCTACGAACGACCACTAACTATTAACGATCCTTACCTGAGACAAACATCATCCGACCCGAGCACTACCTATGAATGATCACTTCTTGAATCATGCATTATCACGACTGATCACTACTATTAATCGACCGCTACCTCAGCAAATATCAAGGCCGGTTACTCCCCATAAATGATTGCAACCTCAGAACAACATCACCAATAAAGATCATTCTCTAAGAACGATCGCTACGAGACAAAACACTATAATAACGAACGTTTGAGTCTGGGTTAAACGCTTAGAGTACTCTGCTGAACACCTAAGGTACTGACTGAACTAAATCAAACTAAACCTCAGGGTACCAAAGTAAGACCGGACACTAGTTACCTGAGAACAACTATCATCAAGATCAACAGTTACCTAATTACGCTCGCTACTACCTATAAATCCAACAAGTTTTACTTCCCTTCTCTCTCAAAGAATTATTCCAATCCAGCTTATCTGCACTACCATCTCTCCCGTACTAGTACGATCATCACGGTTGGAAACCACAGCTACAACAAGCAAGGTGAATAACCAGAAGCATCACATCATAAACCCATTACATATAAACTATAACAATTTCCATAATAAATCAACACCCATGACCTTGCAGACTAGTCTTTCATAAACTAATGTCGTTTACTTGTAATTCGTCGTCAAAACCTGCTCTCAATAACAGGCGACCCGAGCCGTCTTCCATCGCGACTTCAGACCTATCTCCCCGACTCCTCAAGGACTAACGAGTAAAAACATCGATACTACGCGTAACGATGCACTATACTCAACACGAGCCGAAGTCATTGGGCGAGACATTCACCTCCTCGCGCAGAAGAAGGTGTGACACTCGAATCTCAGTCTCACGCGTGAGACTAGCAAAAATGCTCAAAAGACAGACGAAGTTACAAGTAAATAACATAGTGTATGTACCACCTCCAATAGAATAAACGTGCTCAATCACAAATTCATACATATTCTCAATAATATGTATAAATAAACCAATATTGGATCAAAGAAATAACCAACAATTCTCAATAATTGTTTCAAAATACTCCCACGGATTCATGCATTATTGTCGAACGCTATTTCCAACTCTGATGTTGTCTGAACGAACGTTCTGGAATCAATCATCATCAAAGGTCAAACGCTGCCGATGAACACCAAACCTTATTAACCGAGCTCCAAGGACGAACGCTCGAGATCAAGTCTAGTCGTACGTTACCTCAGATGAGTACTTCCTGAGGATTAACATCATCGAGAACGAACGCTCACAAACACAATTAAACCAAGGTCGAACGTCCAAGATCAAAACCGAACACTTAAAGCCGAACTCTCAAGATTGCTACCCAAGAGTTCCATGTTAAGAACGAACGCTTATACCCACTAATATCTCAATATTGAACACTCAAATCAAACACCATTAATCCGGACATGATAAGGACGAACGTTTTGATACTTAGTCGAACCCCTAAGTCACTTTGCCGAACGGCATTAAAAGAAGCCTGACCGAACGACATAAATCAGCAGCTAACCGAACGGTGCTTAAATCAAAACTTAACCGAACGCTCAATAGTCACTAATACCCCAAGGCTGATCGCTCAAGATTCAACACTTAAGAATAAGCAACTTAAAAACCGAACGCTCACTTATACCCAAGAACAGAACGCTCACTTATACCCACAAACCGAACGCTCATTTAGACTAAAAACCGAACGCTCAATTATACTTAGAAACCGAACGCTCACTTATACCCAAAACCGAACGCTCAGGATTCAAACCTAAAATTCTATTTTTAAGAACGAACGACTTCAATCACTAATACTCAATACCGAACGCCCAAGATTACTTCTTGTGGATGCCAATTTAGGGACGGACGCTCAAGTTGAAACCTGGATTACCAATTGCTAACGAACGCTCACAATCATTTGGACGAACGTCTAGAATCCTGGCCGAGCGATTAAATCGAACAGTGTTAAATTCACACTTAACCGGACACTATTAATTTAGGTTTCAACCGAACGGTATTTAAAATAAGCTCTGACCGAACGCTAATATCACTATTACAAACCAAGGACGAACGTTCTAAGTTGGCTGATTCGTGCGGACGCTCAGAACCATAATCGAACGTTCAGAAATTGGACGACCACTATTTGGTCGAGCATTGTTAGAACGAACGTCCAATTTGGATTCACCAAAATTGGACGTACGCGCTTTCTGCAGAAATTCTGCAGAAACGCACCAAAGTCCAGAAAACCCAGACAACCTCCATTTTCATCCCCTTCTTCCCAAATTTGCATCAAATACAGATTATTTCAACAATTAATGAAATAAATCAAACTCCCCTTACCTCTTGAAGACTTCCATGTAAATTTTGGGATCTAACTCCTCCCAGACGTGCAGATCAAGATCTCCTTGCAACCTCAACAATTCTTCACTTCCTCTCCCAGATCTTGCTGCAAGGACTCCACTCTCACCAGATGCCCAACCCAGATCCACCTCTCAGCCCTTCTGAAGTTGGTACAGTTCCCATGGGTGCTCTTTGGACGGCTGGAAATGGAAGGAAGGAAGGAAGGGCTCCCTTCCTCTGGCTGCTCTCCCCTCACGACCAAAAATGAGCCCCTCCCCTTTTCTAAGCTTCCAGACTTATGCATCTCTAATTATTGCATCCAAATAATGCAAAAGGTGGGTGACCACCGTGTCCCCACCACTCCTAAAAATACGGGTCTTACATGATGCCTCTCATCAGGGATTAGGGTGCGTACTAATGTAGGAGAAGAAGGTAGTGGCATATGCATCAAGACAACTCAAGGTTCATGAGAAGAATTATCCCACTCATGACTTGGAGTTGGCAGCTGTGGTATTTGCTTTGAAGATTTGGAGACACTATCTGTATGGCGCACAATTTCAGATGTTCAGTGATCATAAGAGCCTGAAATACCTCTTTGATCAGAAGGAGCTTAATATGAGGCAAAGGCGATGGATGGAGTTTCTTAAAGATTTTGAATTTGATCTCCTTTATCACCCTGGGAAGGCTAATGTGGTGGCAGATGCATTGAGCAGGAAGTCAGTGCATATTTCAGCCTTAATGGTCAGAGAGTTAGAGTTGGTAGAAAGCTTTAGAGATTTGAGGTTGCAGGTAGAATTTGAAGCTGACAGCATCAGATGCAGTAATTTGGTGGTGTCCAATGACTTTTTGAAGCGTGTTAAAGAAGAGCAGTCGAAGGATGTTGAGCTCCAAACGTCATCCAGTTTGATTGGGACTGAGCAGGGAAAGAATTTTGCCTTGGGGGCTGATGGTATCTTAAGGTTCAAAGGCAGAGTCTGTATCCCTAGCAATTCAGAAATGAAGAGGTTAATCCTTGAGGAAGGTCATAAAAGCCGTTTTAGCATGCATCCTGGCATGACTAAAATGTATCAAGACCTCAAGGAGTCTTTTTGGTGGTCCGGTATGAAAAGAGATGTAGCTCAGTTTGTTGTCTCTTGTTTAACTTGTCAGAAAGATAAAATAGAGCATCAGAGACCAGGAGGTTTGTTGCAGCCATTGGAAATTCCAGAATGGAAATGGGATAGCATCGCTATGGACTTTGTTACCCATTTGCCACGCACTGTTCGAAGACATGATGCAATATGGGTAATAGTGGACCGATTGACCAAGAGTGCCCACTTCTTGGCGATCGATTTGAGGATGTCTATGGCGAAGTTGGCGCAACTGTATGTTAAGGAAATAGTGAGGTTACATGGGGTACCTTCGAGTATTGTATCAGATAGAGACCCAAGGTTCACATCCAGGTTTTGGCAAACTCTTCAGAGTGAGATGGGAAGCAGACTTCAGATGAGCTCGGCTTATCATCCCCAAACGGATGGACAGTCTGAGCGGACAATCCAATCGCTTGAAGATTTGTTGCGGACTTGCATTTTGGATCACCTAGGGGTATGGGATGAGATATTGCCACTAGTTGAGTTCACTTACAACAACAGCTATCAGACTAGTATCGGCATGGCACCGTTTGAAGCGTTGTATGGGAGGCGTTGTAGAACACCTCTTTGTTGGTTTCAGGATGGAGAAGCAGTTTTGACGGGACCAGAAATAGTTCAGCAGACTACAGAGAAGGTGAAGCTTATACAAGAAAGGATGCGGGCGTCTCAGAATAGACAGAAGTCCTATGCTGATCGGAGGCGCAAGCCGTTAGACTTTGCAGTTGGGGATCATGTGTTCCTACGAGTGACTCCTACTACCGGTGTAGGAAGAGCCATTCGTGCTAGGAAACTATCTCCTAGATATCTTGGTCCTTACCAGATTCTACGACGTGTAGGACCCGTAGCTTATGAGATAACCATGCCACCTCGGTTGGCAAACTTGCATCCAGTGTTCCATGTATCTCAACTGAGAAAATACATGTCTGATCCTTCTCATGTGCTTGAAGTTGACGATGTGCAAGTCAGAGAAGATTTGTCAATTGAAGTGCAACCAATAAAGATTGAGGAGAGTCAAAACAAAAAACTTAGAGGAAGAACTGTCAGACTTGTCAAAGTTATTTGGAACAGTGGAACGGGCGACTCTACCTGGGAGTTAGAGGACGAGATGAGAGAAACCTACCCACACTTGTTCTGATAAAGCCTAATTTTCGAGGATGAAAATTTTTGTTGTTGGGGAGAATGTAAAGACCGCACGTCCCACTTTCTTTTGAAAGTGGGAGGGGCGGCTACCTAACAGAGAAGTGGTGGGGAAGGGAGGCACGTTCCTGGAAGTGGAAGGGGGCGGCTGCACGATGGAAGTGGGCGGCTGGCTGCACGTTCGTGTATAAAAGTGGGGGGCGCTTCAAGTGGCAACAGCAGCTGGTGGATGGTGGGGTCTTCCCACTTTGAAAGTGCTCCAGCCACCAAAGACACCATCATCTCCTTTGGTGGGCATAGCACTGAGGAGTGGCTATGGGGAGCACCATTTCTTCCTTCTTAAAGGTAGAAATCGTGGATTGAAGGGGTTGGATGCTGCATCTGGAGAAGGGAGAGGCTTGCTGCAATTTCGGGAAAAGAAGAATTGGAGTTTTGCTGCAAAAATCTGAAGAGTGAGAGGAGAGCTCTGGAATTTCAAGGAGACCTTGGGAGAGAGATTCAAGATTCAAGGAGGTCTTCAAGAGGTAAGGGGAGCTAGATCCTTTTTTCTGGATTGTATGAACCATGTATGTGTGTACTGAAATCTATAATATAGTGTCGTTGATGAACAAATTTCGTACTTACAGTGACTTTGTTGTGTATGAATCTGTATGAGTGATGGTAGAATATTGTTGTTGAAGAAAATCTGGGAAGAAAGGGATGAAAATGGGGTTTCTGGTTTCTCTCCGGAAATCTGGTGCGATTCTGCAGAATTCTGCAGATCGCGCGTTCGTCCAATTTGGTGAGCCAAATTGGACGTTCGTCCAAATGGCTCGACCAATTAGTGGTTGGCCAAAATAGCATGAGCGTTCGGTTTTGTTTTAACGAGCGTTCGTTCGTTTGCAGTGATATATTAGACGTTCGTCCCAACTGTATACAGGAATTAGTAACTTTAGGCGTTCCTCCCTAAATTGATATTTACGTGATCTTGAGCATTCGGTATTTGGTAATAGAAATTGCAGTCGTTCGTCCTTAATGGATTCTTAAGTTTAATCTTGATCATTCGACCTTAAGTTGATACTATTAAGTCTGGATCTCTAAACGTTCGGTTTCGGTGTATTAGTCAGCGTTCGGCCTTGGTTAATTGTGATTGTGAGCGTTCGGCCGTTAGTTGGTATTCATAGGATTGGATTTTGACCGTTCAGTCATAGTTTAATTCTCATTGTGAGCGTTCGGTTTTGGTTTAATTCTGATTGTGAGCGTTCGGTCTTTCCTTGATTCTAATTGTGAGCGTTCGGTCTTGGCTTGATAGTTTTAAGTTTTGGAATTTTGAGCGTTCGGTCTTATTCTGTTGAACGTTCGGTTTTGATAAGGTATTCTCGCTTCTGAGCGTTCGATATTAATTTGGATTCCTTAGTTTGGATCATAAGCGTTCGTTCATGGATATTTGTGATTGTGAGCGTTCGGCCATAATTGGATATTATAATTTGAAATCTTTAACGATCGGCCTTAGAATATTAATGAGTTTGAGCGATCGTTCTTAACTTTGTATTTTCGGATATCAATGTTGAGCGTTCGGCCTTGAGTAGTATTCTTAGGTTCCAAGCGTTGCGCGTTCGTCCAAGTGTTGAATTTAGTATTGGTGTTCGATGGTTTAGCGTTCGGCCTGATAGTGTAGGATTTGATAACGTTCGTCCAACAGCGTTCGGCCTGGTGATTGATAACGAACGTACGTCCAAATAGTGTTCGGCCTAGTGGTTGGAAGGTAGTGTTCGTTCAGTAACGTTCGTCCACTGTGCTCGGTGAACAGTGCTCGTCCAAATAGTATTCTGCAAATGTTGGATTTTAAATTCATTTTCTCTTGAATTGAATTACGTGCAAGGTTTGGAAAATATATACTGTGAAGTGATTTATGTGAATGTATGAGGTGTGTTGGATTTACTGTGATAAAATGGATATCTGGTGATTCGGGAGTAACAATATGATTCATGGACGTAATTCCATGATCCTCATGAGAGGATACATGGTGGTGGACGTAATTCTATGATCCTCAAGGAGAGGATACATGGTGGTGATTTGGGGTGTACAGAATGATTTCATGGTAGCTCAGTCTTGGGGGTTTTCCTGACGCTCCAATGGTCTTTCATTCTCAAGTAGAGAGGATTGATCCATGTGGTGAGGAGTAGCAGGAGGTCCTAGTCTTGGAGGCTTCCAGTATGCTCCAGGGCGCGGAACGGACTAACCTCGTGAGGGTGGTAGGGTGGAACCCATTGGCAATGGCTTTGCAAAGCAGTAGAGGCCACCACGAGTGCATAACCCGCCATAGCTCGGTAATCATTCTGGTCCGGACGAGTCGGTCTATAAAGTAACAAGTCGGGGTTTAATGTAACAAGTCTTGTGATGTTAGTTTACCATGTATGAGTGACTTTTGCATATCATGTTGGATTGTATAACATGCTTTTTATATCTAGCTCACCCTTGCATTGTTTGTGTTGTGTGCTGTTTGGGTATGTTTCTTTGGCGATGATCATCCACTTGGATGGGAGCAGATGGCGAGGAGAATACTTTGGAAGCAGCTCTTGATGAAGACGGCAGTGCTGCAGCCTAGATTAGCTAGTCTTATTTCATAATTCTTAATGTTTGGAATAACTCGTGTGTATTTTAAGTTTTAAATTCTCTGTGATTTTCATGGAGAAATTCTAAATACTCTTGTTGTCAATTCCGCACTATTCTAAGGATGACTGTAATCCTTAAATTACTCTTGACTGCTTTCTTATATTATGTATGATGACGTCTTTATTATATATGCATGATGTATATTTTTGGGACGTTACAGTTAGTATTATAATATATTTTTTAATGAAGTCTGGTATTAGTTGAAAACAAACTCAACCACCAAAATACTTTCCTTTACCATATAAATAATCCTAAAATTCTCTTGATCATTAACTTTCAGGTTAACTTTTTCTGTGAAATTTTTTTCCCAGAAAAATTAACATTTTTCCATACAATATTATTACTTCAAATACTTTTTTTTCTTCTAAATCTGTATTAGTGATGTTTCAAACTTACAGTATTCAACTCTACCAAAAAACTTCAGTATTCCGCTCTAGCATACGTATTTAAAAGAAATAAAAAAATGTTAACTTAATTAAACTACTTTATATTTACCAGGATTTAGAAATTACTATAAATTATTTACTTTTTATATTTACATAATTAATCAGTTTAACTCGCTATATCAAGACTTTAACTGCAATACAAACATTTAACAGCAAAGCTGTCTTTATCAAACTGTATCGTACCCAAAAAGGAAATTTAGGAAACTAACCATTGAAATTAGTTAGCAATTAAATTGTCAATACTGATGTCATTGCTTTTTCTGAGGATGCAATCACCATGTACACACACTCCACCAACCCACTGATTATTTTGATTCTAACTTCAATCATTAATTCTTCATTCGTTGAAGTGTCAGATCATTAGTTCCATTCTACACGTCTTATTTTGGGGGATTGGTGGAAATTCAGAAAGTGGTCCCAAAATAAATCATAATTTTGCTACCTTTTATTCATAGTGATAAGGTGACAGAAATGAGAAACGAATTCTACAACAATTTTCCGTTTTATTCAGCACCGTATGCTAAAAACAAAATTGTTCCACGTAAATACAAGAGAATTCTCCTCCATAACCAAAAAAAAGCACAAATGCTGAAAGAACGGACCTACAAATCTGGAAAACCGTGACCACAGGTAATAATAATCATAGCATCATTTCTGCTATAAAAACTATACACCTCGTCGATACTCCAGTTGCTTTGTGTTCTCCAGCAAAATCTGCCAGCCAACAAAGAAACAGGATTTAAGCAGTGAAATTAATGTAAAACTTGTTTGGACTCCTCTTAGTATAATCACAAAAGTGTCAGCAGGTTCTTACTTCTCGAATGTAGTTTGCTATTGCTTTGCAGCCTTCGATTGCCAGTTGCATAACATTTTCCAAAATGTCAATTGGTAGTTTAGAATCCATCTATAGACAGTAACAACAGAAATTAGTGCAAATAAAATTAAACTAGGAGCTTTTCCATTCTAAACTACGGAATATGGCAGGGAGTGAACGAATGAAATAAGCTGGATGAGAAAAGAAAAGCATTGCATGCTTTTCATAATAATGATAGTAGTAAATTTCTGATTAAAACTTTGAAGGTTCACAATCTCAACCAGCCTTTACATAGTGGCACGTGTTCGAAACAAATTTAACTCCATAATATCAATCTAAGAATGGGAGCAATAAACTGACTGATAAACTGTCATTGGAAAAAATATATGCCAGCCCCACCAAATGAAGTTACCCTCCCTCTCTGTTTTGTGGACCATACATGAATTTCATCCTATAATAAGGTGGCGGAAAGAATATATCAACTATATTTCTTCAGTCAAAATTTAAAGTATCAACAAAAGATCTGCAACTAAAAAAGTAAAAGATGCTGAACTGGAATTCCAAATAAAGAGTTACCAAGTATGATACTAGTCAAAATTAAGTTACACTTGATCAAACATTAACTCAGACTAAAAAGAAGATTTGTCATGACATAACTCCATCAAAGGGTACAACAGCAAATCACTCTATCAGGAACCTTCGTAAGAAGTATCTGTTGATTAAAAAACAACTGATATTTGAAAAAAGATTCATGTGTACAGCAAACTATTAAGTTGTTAAATCTGAGGCGAGCTTAGATAAGCTTCTTTTGGGGATTTCCGAACATGCACCTATTCCCTCGAGTAATCAAGGGTTAAAACTCTACTGTTCTCTCCAAAATCTCTAATAACAAGAACAGTTTTTGAAGGAAGAGGAATTACAGCTTCAACACCACCAGACTCTTTACTACGTGAGTACCAATGACTGAGAGAGCAATAAAAAGTTTTCCTTTCTGTTGAACTAATTTACCTGGTTGACTACTGTTACGTACCTGAGTACGTAAACTAGCCAAATACAACCTTTCACACTCTCTCACACGTAATAGAACAATAAACAAATAACAATGGATGAATGAATCTCTTTTATTGATGGTAATATATGAATAAACAAGGGTAAACAATAATTGGGAGCATAACCTCCTTCAATTACTTTGAGAGCATAACCTCCCTCACAAGACAATAATGTCTGTCACAAAACTCAATAATCAAAAGCCTCCCTTTAACCCTAGACTCTAACTTTATTTATACTAATTATTTCCCGCCCATCAATTATTAAATATTTCTCTAGAATATATTTAATATAAATATCCCTATATTTAATATTTAATATAAATATTCCTATATTTAATATTTAATATAAATATCCCTATATTTAATATTTAATATAAATATCCCTATATTTAATATAAATATCTCTCCGTATATTATCCTAGCATATATCCTTAATTATAAATATCTTATATTGAATATTTCCCTAAATATATATTTATTTACTCTAATTAACTTATACTATATTTATTTACTCTAATTAACTTATACTAAATATTCTCTCTGCTCATATACTTTCCAACCCTTATTATTACCCCTACCTTAGATCGTAACAACTACACAATAGATACAGAGAAAATAACAAGACATGAATTAACCTGAAGCAGTGTTACTTTATCCAACTTTGGCAGAATTCCTAGGGTTACATCAGGACCTCCAGCACTGTCTTCTACATAGTTCAAATCTGTACACATTCAGAAACCTTTAATAATTAGGGCAGCCCGTGCATCAGAAGTAGACAGAAACAAAACAGACATACCACACTTGTATTTAGCCAGTTCAAATTTAGAGTAAAAACAGATATATACCAAGCAGACTTGTGCTGTTAAGGTATCCGGCACTGCAGGATGTTACAAGATCACGCATAGGGATCCCAGCATCGGCAAGGGCCAAAGTTGCAGCATTTATACAAGCAGATCTAGTTCCTATAAAAGACATGTCAACATCACCCAAAATTAATGTACATATTAAATGAGTAAAGAGAGAAAATAAAATGGCAATGACAGAAGAGAATCACAAGATCCCATTATCAAGTCTTAGTTACCTCCATCTGCTTGGAGAACTTGGACATATATATCTATCTGCAAATTTAATAAGTAAAACATTAGGGAGGACTAGGGGAAAGCAAAGCACATGACAAAATAAGTTCTTAATGTGTAATAAAACCTGAGATCGAGGCAATAGATGTGTCAATATAGATGCTTCCATGGTTTGCCGAATAACCAGGGAAATTTCAGTTGATCTCCTGTAGAATGAGAACTTCAAATCACGTAGTAAAAAATAAGAAGTGATCCTATTATCCTTCTGTAAGAGAACCTTACAATGAGAACCATATTAAAACTATGAAGGAAAAGCAAAACAGGATAACATTTATATCTGCAAACATTGATGGTTAAGCCATTCAAAACTATTCAGTGAGTTTTGGCCAAAGATTACTCAAAAAAGTCAAAGCTTGCAAAAAAGATTAAAAATGAGAAAAGGCAGTAAAAGGGTGCATGGGGTTAAGCTTTTCATTGTTTTATGATACATAACCCATTGCTGAGCCTGTAGTCAGCTATATCAAAGGCATGGAGCAGCCAGCCCCAAAAACACTACAATACGTTAGTGGATAGCAAGATAGTTGTTACATAGAAAATTATGAATGCAAGATTAAAAAAAAAATTATACTGTATCACATGAACAAATGCAATATATATATATATATATATATATATATATATATATATATATATATATATATATATATTACTAATTAATAATATATATATTACTAATTAATAATCAAAATTTATACTCTAAAAGTCTAAACATGCATTACCACCATTGCTATTAAATTCTTACCTCAGTAAAAAGATCAAAAAGTCCAATTTACAAATTACAAGGCACTCTTAAGATAGATTCTACTAATGCAACATTCACTATCATCCTAGTAGTCTATGCTCCAATACCATTTTGATAAGTATAAAACTACGAATATATAAAAAATAAGTGAAAGGTCAAAAAGAATAGGAAGTTAAACAAAAGCAAGTAAATGAGCAAAACCTGTCACCCTTTGATTTCCTCATGCGATCTCCAGTGCTAAAATTAGCCATGCTGTACTCACACCGAACCTATAGACATACATTGCACATAAGCAACAATTAAGTTTTTGTTACAATTCATATAAATACAGACAACATAACTTAGAAAAAAAAAACTACCAGAGCATGGTTGGTTATTTGGCTTCTATTTTGCACCTGAAATGCAGAGAAGTTACTAAAGAAAAACAGCAAATCATCTAAAGCTCAACTACAACATCAAAGTTTTTTAAATGTCTAAACCAACTAACACTGAAAAAGGATAGTTAATGTAACATCCTAAAATACAGTAATTACCATAAATCAGAATTAATTACAATTAACAGTAAAACCAAGCAGTCTTTATATACCGAAAAAAAAAAGTTCCAGAGCCGAACGGCTTCAGTACAAAAATAACGCGCTTAAAGCGTATACAGAGGTAACTAGAACGAACGGTTAAAGTACAAGAATATAGTAGATAAGGACGAACGGTTTTACAAAAAGATATAACCGAATGTCCATCCCAAAAACGATCGTCTTAAAATATAACATAAGGACGAGCGTACTACTGCTCCGCCTTTACTTCAACTTCAACCAAGTTTTCTTCTTCGATCACATCCTCCAGGGTAGCCTCGCCTTCTGCTCACATCCACACAGATGATCATTGCAAGACAGGACGAACGTACAAAGACAGTATGACAACACAAGGAAAAACGAAAGGGTAAGCTTATAATATTTAATTCATACAATTAACACATACATTTAACATTTCCATTCACACATACAACATGTAACTTAACATAGAACAACATAGAGATATATATATATATATATATATATATATATATATATATATATATATATATATATATAAGACAGACCGTCCGGACCGTATGAATCTGTGTAGTTACAAGCGTCCTTGCACCCGAGTGGTGTAGTAACTGGGATACACCAAACAGCTGCCACTCGAGGTCAGTCCGTTCTTACGTCGCCCATGTTAACTTATGGACTAAGGACCTCCTGCCGTTCCCACGCATGACATACTTCCTCTACATGAAGATAGTACTCACGGAACATCAGGATGGACAGCGAGTCTTAACTTATCCACAGTCATACTTTACCAAATTTGATATTAACATATCTGAGACGTTCCTCCTTGGAACGCTCGTCCAAAATCCATACTCATAAAATCACTTAATATAGTGTTCGCACTGTAATTCCTTATAATTTAACATCATTCTCATCTTTAACTTTAAGAGCACTCAAGGACGAACGTTCAGTCCTTTGAAGAATTAGGACGAACGTCCCAATGAAGTACTGGATAGACGGACGTGACTCTCTGTTTGATCAGTTGAATGGAACTGACTCTATTGAAGGTATAATGGTACTTGGTAAATTTTGGTAATAAAGAAGAATATCTTGGACCAGATTCAATATACCAAGGATAGTCAATAACACTTAGAACTTTTCTTTGTAAAATTTTGTATATACAGAACCAACGCCAATATTTGTACGAACGTGAGAGGATGAATATTGTAATATTTGGACGAACGCTATTTACGTTCATTAAGAAATCAAAGATAAGGACGAGCGTTCGGTTTAAGACCGAACACTTCATTAATGCGAACGCTCGGTAGATGACCGAGCACCAATCATGACGAACGCTTGGTTTAAGACCGAGCGCTATTTAGGACGAACGTTCGGTACAAGACCGAGCGCTATATAGGACGAACGCTTCGGCATAAGACCGAACGTTACTTAATTCAATGTTATTTAATTTAAGGCGTACGACAACTCTATGCTGAACCAAACGCTCAAACATAGTATTTCAAATGAGGACGCTCGTTCTCAAACCGAATTCTTCCCAAATGAAAGAATTCTACTCTAAGTCTTTTTCAGGGAAACCGAACGGTATAAGACCGTACGATGACGAACGTAATTTATCATAGGGAAATTATCATATCCAGATTTTTCAGCTAATTTAACTCAACCTTTCTCATGTAATTCTTACTTCGTAAATTCATATCCAAGATAAATTCTCATACTATACAGATTTCATCATATTAATCAATCCAACTATACTATAATCATACAACTTTCATACGTATCCAAACCATCATGCATTTCAACCAACAGAAAACATATACAATATCAGTGATCGTTCTTAACAGCTCAAACAGCACACTGTTCATACATCCAAATCAGATCATACAACATGCAGGTATAAATTAAACATATAAGCTTCCCTTACCCGGATTGACAACCAAACTTGTCCTAGATGCAAAAGTGGCTTCGTCCAACTACGCTTATGTTCTTGACTCTTCCAAAACAAATCTAACCACAGAAACAGAATACTTAGACTACCTACTTGCATGCAACTACAACCCTAGTTTTTCCAGAAACCTAAGAACAAGCTTCTGAAGGAGACTTACCAGTTTCAGTCTTTGAAACTGTTCGGTCCAGTTGGTAGCTTGTAGTTGGTTGAACGTTCCTACGGTGCTGCAAGTTGATCGGAGAAGAGACGTGAGAATTACAGTAGAGAGAAGTTGGAAGTTTTAGAGAGAAGGTGGAGAAAATGAAGGGTTGAGTTCAGAGGTAGAAGATGAGTGCGTGTAGGTGAGAGAGATTTTTCAAAAATCCAGTTTTGTTAAACTCAAGTTCGTTCGAACGAACGTGTCCCAAGCTGACACCTGCACACTAAGTTCTGAACTGGAAGCTTCTCCCGCGACAGGTGGCGTATGTGCATGTGGTGCAAAGTGAGTTTTTAATGTTTTCAGAGAAATGATGTGGTACGGTTTTCCAGTGCACAGAAGCGTGACGTATCCCATTAGGGAGTGAGTTTCCAAAGGAAATAAGCATTGATGTGACGTAAATTAATTTGATGTGACAGAGATTTATTACAGCTAATTATTTAGGGTCTCACATTCTCCCTAACTACAAAAATTTTCGTCCTCGAAAATTTAGAACTTACCCGTAAACAAGTGTGGATACAAGTCCTTTATTGCACTCTCCACCTCCCACGTTGAATCTCTAGTTTTAGCGTCCCACACTACCTTCACTAAACGAACGTCCTTCCCTTTGTGTAGCTTGGTGCGAACGTCTTCAATAAGGACTGGCTGCAACTCTAACGTTCGGTCTTGGCGTAATTGGACGTTCTCCAACTCCAACACATGAGAAGGATTAGCTATGTACTTCCGGAGTTGGGAAACATGGAAGACTGGATGAAGATTTGATAGTTGAGGAGGCAAGGTAAGCTCATACGCTACTGGTCCGATCTTCTTCAAAATCTGGTACGGCCCTATGAACTTAGGTGATAGTTTCTTTGGACGAACGGCTCGGCCTACTCCAGTGATCGGGTTAAGTCTTAAAAAGACATGTTCTCCTGCAGCAAACTCCAATGGTCTTCTTCGCCTATCCGCATAGGATTTCTGCCTGCTCAAGGACGTCTTCAATCTTTCCTGGATCAACTTCACTTTATCAGTCGTTTGCTGGATGAGCTCAGGTCCAGTCAGTACGTTCTCTCCTTCCTGAAACCAGCAAAGTGGCGTTCGGCATTTCCTCCCATAGAGTGCTTCAAACGGCGCCATTCCAATGCTAGCCTGAAAACTGTTGTTGTACGTGAATTCCACGAGCGGCAGGACTTCATCCCAGGCTCCCAAGTGATCTAGGACGCACGTCCTTAATAAGTCTTCCAACGTCTGGATGGTCCGCTCAGACTGGCCGTCCGTCTGAGGATGATATGCTGAACTCATCCGCAACTTGCTTCCCAATTCGTCCTGTAAGGATTGCCAAAACCGAGATGTGAATCTCGTGTCTCGGTCAGAAATTATGCTTGAAGGCACTCCATGCAAACGAACGATCTCCTTAATATATAACTTGGCCAAATTGGACATCGACATCTTCAAGTTTACGGCCAGGAAGTGGGCGCTCTTCGTTAGTCTGTCCACGACCACCCAAATCGAGTCATGATTTCTGACCGTGCGTGGTAGATGGGTTACGAAATCCATGGAGATGCTGTCCCACTTCCATTCAGGAATTTCCAACTGTTGAAGTAGGCCGCCTGGTCGTTGGTGTTCAGCCTTTGCACGTTGACAAGTTAAGCAGGATGCCACAAAACGAGCGACATCATTCTTCATTCCAGGCCACCAGAACGAACACCTGAGGTCTTGGTACATCTTAGTCATACCTGGATGTATGCTAAGACGACTATGATGTGCTTCCTCCAATATGATTCGCTTTAGCTCGCCATCATTAGGGACGCACGTCCTACCCATGTAACGCAACAAGCCGTCCGTTCCAGTGTTGAAATGTTTGGCCTGATCAGTACCGAGCGCGTCTAATATCTTCACCAATTCTTCATCCTCTCGTTGCTTTATCTTGATACGGTCAAAGACGTCACTGGAAATTCTAAGATTACAGCATCTAATAACGTTCGATCCTAGGTCGAACTGTAATCTTAGGTCTCGGAAACTCTCCACCAGACTTAGCTCTTTAACCATCATCACCGAGACGTGAACTGCCTTTCTACTTAGGGCGTCCGCCACTACGTTAGCCTTTCCCGGATGATAAAGTAATTCAAAGTCATAATCTTTTAAGAACTCCAACCAACGCCTCTGCCTCATGTTCAACTCCTTCTGATCAAATAAATATTTGAGGCTCTTGTGATCACTGAAGACTTGGAACGTGGATCCGTACAAGAAATGCCTCCAAATCTTCAGCGCAAAAACGACCGCTGCCAATTCCAGGTCGTGCGTTGGGTAATTCCTTTCGTGATTCTTCAATTGACGAGACGCGGTAAGCCACCGCTCACTTCTCTTGCATAAGCACACAGCCCAACCCTTGGTGAGATGCGTCACAGTATACTTCAAAGGGCTTGGACGTGTCAGGAATGATCAATACTGGAGCGCTCGTCAATTTCACTTTCAACTCTTGGAAACTGGCCTCACAACGATCGGTCCAGGCGAACGGCTGGTCTTTACGAGTCAACTGAGTTAGCGGCGCCACTATCTTAGCAAAACCTTCAATGAAACGTCTGTAGTAGCCCGCCAGTCCAACAAAGCTACGCACCTCAGTGACCGAACGCGGACTCTCCCATTCCAGTACCGCTCGCACTTTCGCTGGATCTACCGAGATACCTCCAGCCGACACCACATGACCCAAAAACTGAATCTCCTTCATCCAGAATTCACACTTAGACATCTTGGCATATAACTCCTTCTCCCGCAACACTCCAAGTACAAGTCTAAGATGCTCTTCATGCTCGTCTTCGTTCTTGGAATAGATGAGAATATCATCTATGAAGACGACCACAAACTTATCCAAATAAGGCCTGAATATGCGGTTCATATATTCCATGAACACGGCTGGAGCGTTCGTTACTCCAAAAGGCATCACCACGTATTCATAATGCCCATAGCGAGACCTGAATGCTGTCTTCTGGATGTCGTCCTCCTTAACCCTGATTTGATGATACCCGATCTCAAATCAATTTTGAGAACACTGCAGCCCCATGCAACTGATCCAGCAGATCATCTATCCTTGGCAATGGGTATTTGTTCTTGATGGTCAGCTTATTCAATTGCCTGTAATCTATACATAACCGAGAGCTGCCATCCTTCTTCCTTACTAACAGCACGGCGCTCCCCAGGGTGATACGCTCGGCCTAATGAATTTCTTCTCTATTAACTCTTCAATTTGCTCCTTGAGTTCAGCTAACTCAGCAGGCGACATTCTATATGGCTGAACCGAGATAGGAGCCGCTGTCGTCACCAAATCAATGGTGAACTCCACTTCACGATGAGGGGGAAGTCCAGGTATCTCTTCCGGGAAAACGTCCGCAAATTCATCTACAACCGATCGTCCATTGCTGCCACTAGTGGACGATCGTCCTAAATTCGCAGTCCTAACTTCTCCATCTTCATGCGTCATAATGAGAAAACAGCTGGCGCCCTCCATAATGTCTTCTTTCAGTTGGCCGAGCGTCACTGAAAGAACTTCTTCTTCTTCACCAGGGAAGATCAATTCCTTCGCTCCACAATCAATAAGAATGCGATTGGCAGCCAACCAATCCATTCCTAAAATCACCTCCAAACCTTGAAGAGGTAAGCAGATGAGGCTAACCTTAAACTTACGTCCTTCCACTTCTATAGGACACTTGACACACATAGTGGACGTCCTAACTTCACCAGCTGCTGGGGTAGACACCACCAGATCAAACTGCATCTCGCTCACTTCTAATCCCAGCTTTTCAACACACGCCTTCGAGATGAAGGAGTGCGTTGCCCCCGAATCATACAAAGCACAGCACGATCTACCAAACAGCATGCATTCACCAATTATAAGATTACCTGAGCTCGCTGCCTCAGCGCTCGTTATAGCATACACTCGCCCACTCGCTTGGGCTCGTCCTCCTCTTGTCTGATTCCTCCCAGCATTCGGCGGCCTCATCACTGCACGCCCCCACTCATATTGCACTCGTGATCCAAGTGCCCATTCCTTCCGCAACGGTTGCAGTGCTTTACTCCCACCAACTGAGGACAGACGAACGGTAATGTGGTCCACCACATTTATAACAGGTGACGTTTCCTTGCTGCCCAGACTGTCCGGCAGGAACCAAGGATTGAGATCCACTCGTGTTTGTTGTCGGACGAACGTAAGGAGACCCCCTCTGATTGACATTACTCCTTGAGACGATCGGTCCCCTTACTGTTTGTTGTTTCTTGTGTCGTTCAGCTTCCGCCATGTTCTTCTCCAACACCTTGGCCCTCTCAACCATGGCAGGAAACGTTCGTATGCACAAGCTTGAAATCAGAACTTTCAAATCACTCCTTAGGCCGTTCTCAAACTTCCGACATTGCCACTCTTCACTGGTGGCCATTGTATTGAATCTGACAAGGTGTTTGAATTTGTTGGTGTATTCGGAAACAGACATACCCCCCTGAACCAGCTGCAAAAACTCAACCTCCTTTGCAAAACGAACGCTGTCAGGAAAGTACTCTTCATAAAATTTATTTCTGAACAATTCCCAAGTGATTGGTTGTTGAGCGTCCGTCAGAATGGCCCTCGCGCTCGCCCACCAGTGGCTCGCTTCTCCAGTCAGCAAGTACTCAGTATATGCTAAGCGGTTCTCGTCCGGACATCTCTTAGCATTGAAGATCCTCTCCATATCCCGTAACCATTGATCTGCCTCGTCAGGGAGACATTTCCCACTGAACTTGGCTGGATGGTGTTGTAAGAAGCTCTCCAAACTCCAATCACCAGT
Organism: Vigna umbellata; assembly: GCF_029865625.1. Classification (NCBI taxonomy): domain Eukaryota; kingdom Viridiplantae; phylum Streptophyta; class Magnoliopsida; order Fabales; family Fabaceae; genus Vigna; species Vigna umbellata. The sequence goes on from NC_142173.1 coordinate 40,869,056, forward strand.
AGGTTGGGCAGCGTTGGAAGAGGATGCTCCAGGCGCACCTCTTGTTGCCGCTAGGATTTCCATTAGCTGCCTTTGGGTTGTTTCAGAGTTGGCACGAGAGGCCTCCAAACTCTGCATAGCGGCCTGGTTTTGCTGCATCAGTGTGGCGTTCTGCTCCAGTAACGTTGTGTTTTGTTGATGCAGCCTTTCAACCACGGTTTCCAACAACCTAGTGTTGCTGGACGTATCAGACTCGTTCGGTTGAGGAGGAGGAGGAAGTCTAGGCGCCATTAGTTCTCTGGACACAGAGAAAAACGAGCGTTAGTTATGTCCAAGAGTTAAAATAATAATAACTCATTAAACATACAATAAGTACACAGCAAAAACACAGTGCACTCATAACCCTACAGTGTCCTTAAAAGAACAAAACTGCTCTGATACCACTAATGTAACATCCCAAAATACAGTAATTACCATAAATCAGAATTAATTACAATTAACAGTAAAACCAAGCAGTCTTTATATACTAAAAAAAATTCCAGAGCCGAACGGCTTCAGTACAAAAATAACGCGCTTAAAGCGTATACAGAGGTAACTAGAACGAACGTTTAAAGTACATGAATATAGTAGATAAGGACGAACGGTTTTACAAAAAGATATAACCGAATGTCCATCCCAAAAACGATCGTCTTAAACTATAACATAAGGATGAGCGTACTACTGCTCCGCCTTTACTTCAACTTCAACCAAGTTTTCTTCTTCGATCACATCCTCCAGGGTAGCCTCGCCTTCTGCTCACATCCACACGGATGATCATTGCAAGACAGGACGAACGTACAAAGACAGTATGACAACACAAGGAAAAACGAAAGGGTAAGCTTATAATATTTAATTCATACAATTAACACATACATTTAACATTTCCATTCACACATACAACATGTAACTTAACATAGAACAACATAGAGATATATATATATATATATAAGACAGACCGTCCGGACTGTATGAATCTGTGTAGTTACAAGCGTCCTTGCACCCGAGTGGTGTAGTAACTGGGATACACCAAACAGCTGCCACTCGAGGTCAGTCCGTTCTTACGTCGCCCATGTTAACTTATGGACTAAGGACCTCCTGCCGTTCCCACGCATGACATACTTCCTCTACATGAAGATAGTACTCACGGAACATCAGGATGGACAGCGAGTCTTAACTTATCCACAGTCATACTTTACCAAATTTAATATTAACATATCTGAGACGTTCCTCCTTGGAACGCTCGTCCAAAATCCATACTCATAAAATCACTTAATATAGTGTTCGCACTGTAATTCCTTATAATTTAACATCATTCTCATCTTTAACTTTAAGAGCACTCAAGGACGAACGTTCAGTCCTTTGAAGAATTAGGACGAACGTCCCAATGAAGTACTGGATAGACGGACGTGACTCTCTGTTTGATCAGTTGAATGGAACTGACTCTATTGAAGGTATAATGGTACTTGGTAAATTTTGGTAATAAAGAAGAATATCTTGGACCAGATTCAATATACCAAGGATAGTCAATAACACTTAGAACTTTTCTTTGTAAAATTTTGTATATACAGAACCAACGCCAATATTTGTACGAACGTGAGAGGATGAATATTGTAATATTTGGACGAACGCTATTTACGTTCATTAAGAAATCAAAGATAAGGACGAGCGTTCGGTTTAAGACCGAACACTTCATTAATGCGAACGCTCGGTAGATGACCGAGCACCAATCATGACGAACGCTTGGTTTAAGACCGAGCGCTATTTAGGACGAACGTTCGGTACAAGACCGAGCGCTATATAGGACGAACGCTTCGGCATAAGACCGAACGTTACTTAATTCAATGTTATTTAATTTAAGGCGTACAACAACTCTATGCTGAACCAAACGCTCAAACATAGTATTTCAAATGAGGACGCTCGTTCTCAAACCGAATTCTTCCCAAATGAAAGAATTCTACTCTAAGTCTTTTTCAGGGAAACCGAACGGTATAAGACCGTACGATGACGAACGTAATTTATCATAGGGAAATTATCATATCCAGATTTTTCAGCTAATTTAACTCAACCTTTCTCATGTAATTCTTACTTCGTAAATTCATATCCAAGATAAATTCTCATACTATACAGATTTCATCATATTAATCAATCCAACTATACTATAATCATACAACTTTCATACGTATCCAAACCATCATGCATTTCAACCAACAGAAAACATATACAATATCAGTGATCGTTCTTAACAGCTCAAACAGCACACTGTTCATACATCCAAATCAGATCATACAACATGCAGGTATAAATTAAACATATAAGCTTCCCTTACCCGGATTGACAACCAAACTTGTCCTAGATGCAAAAGTGGCTTCGTCCAACTACGCTTATGTTCTTGACTCTTCCAAAACAAATCTAACCACAGAAACAGAATACTTAGACTACCTACTTGCATGCAACTACAACCCTAGTTTTTCCAGAAACCTAAGAACAAGCTTCTGAAGGAGACTTACCAGTTTCAGTCTTTGAAACTGTTCGGTCCAGTTGGTAGCTTGTAGTTGGTTGAACGTTCCTACGGTGCTGCAAGTTGATCGGAGAAGAGACGTGAGAATTACAGTAGAGAGAAGTTGGAAGTTTTAGAGAGAAGGTGGAGAAAATGAAGGGTTGAGTTCAGAGGTAGAAGATGAGTGCGTGTAGGTGAGAGAGATTTTTCAAAAATCCAGTTTTGTTAAACTCAAGTTCGTTCGAACGAACGTGTCCCAAGCTGACACCTGCACACTAAGTTCTGAACTGGAAGCTTCTCCCGCGACAGGTGGCGTATGTGCATGTGGTGCAAAGTGAGTTTTTAATGTTTTCAGAGAAATGATGTGGTACGGTTTTCCAGTGCACAGAAGCGTGACGTATCCCATTAGGGAGTGAGTTTCCAAAGGAAATAAGCATTGATGTGACGTAAATTAATTTGATGTGACAGAGATTTATTACAGCTAATTATTTAGGGTCTCACAGTTAACAATCCTTAAATTACATAGACAAATTTTCATTAGCAAGGTAAATAATTAAACAGTACCTCTCTAGGGCCATAGACGGCAGCAATAACTTTTGTATTACCCATCTCAAACATGGCAGAACTGTTTTCAAAATAAAAAAACTTTATGGTCAAATGCTTCAAATGATATCACAACTTAATTTTCTAAAAAGCTAAAATTCATTTACCCATCTGCTTTGGATACAGCACCAATTTCTGCACGAATTTGTCGCATCTACAATATACCATAAAGAGAGGAGAAAAAGTTAAAGGCAAAAGATCAGTAGAGAAAGAAATATAAAATCATAGATTTAGATCCTCTGCAGTGAAGGAATAACACTTTAGAGGATAAACTGCAGTAATAGTCATTGAGATTTTAATAACTTCATAGTTTCTTATACATGTACATATATTTTATCACACTCTTAAATACTAAATTTTTAATAAATAGTAATAACTTCACCTTATCCTCTAAAGTGCATCTCCTCATTTTAAATAGTCGAATCCCAAAATCATGTCCAAATCACAGCTGTTAAATAGGACTGAATTCCATAGGCCAGACCTTAAAATGCTGCTTTCAATTAGCTCATTTTGTCATAGGACCAAGTTCATATATCTCACTAAAAAAGGTTGGTTAGACATCCTTAGGGTTAGAACCCTCCATTTTCTTACTTTTATCATTTGGCAAACTACAACATTTGTAGCTTTTAAGTGATAGGTTTTAATGTTTATCAGAACTAAGGTTATTGACTGCTTCTAATCTGTTTATATGTTTTTTTGCAGTTCAAAATGTGCCCTTACACATTTCCATTACCCATGGCATGGCTCATCTATGTATAACCCATATGCAGAACTATCTGCAGATCTTATATATACTAATTAACATAAAGCTTCATGACTATGTAAGAATTCATGTAGGATATTATTATTTATTAATACTCCGCATTTCATACGCTTCATGAGTATTCTTGAAAGATCTAAAGGAACCTTTTTTGGAATGAATATTAAGTGAAGAAAAAAGGAGGAAAAAAAAAAGCCCAAGAAAAAAATAATAGCTGTACCTCCATGGGTCTGCGACCATCCAGTCGAAGTCCTTCTGGGCTGACGTATTCCATCCTCAGGTCAATCTATGGCAGAGACAAAAAGGAGACAAAGATGAGACATAAGCAGCTGGATTTTGTTTTATTTTGCTTTATATTCTTGGCTTCCAAAAAAAATGATATTTTCTACTAAAGTTATTGAAACAAAATGGTGAGATTTTGCAGAATCTGAGCCATTTAAAAGTTTGTGTTGGCTCAAGTAGTTTGTGGGTCATGCAGTGAGATGAGTGAGAGGGTAGTTCGAATTAATAACACTGCTCAATTGAAAACATACCGAACAAACTCCAGTTGCTCTGTAAAGATTAGGATGAAAACAAGGTTACAAAAAATCAAGCAATCTGAACTTTGAATGAATATCATATAGACAACAACAAACATTTACCCAATAAGTGGGGCACTAGGTAAATAATATTGCAGAAATAAATATTAGAAATCAGCAAACAACAAAATAACAACGCATTTGAAGAAAATAAATCTGGTCGTGTCCCTACCCTTTTAAACATTTAAGTTTGCTCTTAATCTTACTGCAAGCAAAGAAAAAGAGGAAAGTACACCACAGACAGAAAGATATTGTAAAGGGGTGGTTCTCGAAGCAAATTCAATCTGCATACTGTTATTATTTTTATTTTATTCTAGCACTCCCCGAATTTCAACAAATTTCTAAAGGAGAATGAGCAGGCTTTTAGTTTAATAGTTACAGAAGAAAGATTTGGGTCAATTATATATGAGAAGGACAGTGTTCCCTTCCCACTTAATAAACTAATAACACATAGCAATGATTTTAGTGACTCGGTTATGCTATAGATCAATTTTATGGTTGAGTGGTATGCAAGTTCAAGGTGCAGGATTTTTAAGAAGAGCTTTTGTGAGATCGATACAAAGGGCAAGGAAGGGTTATAAGTTTGATTGAGAGAACGATATAGTATAGGAGTAATTGGTTATCAAGATGTTCAATGTTTGAAGCTTATACAAAGCTGTCGTAAACTCCATTTTTCTTGGTTGTAAATGTTGAATTGATTAAATTAGAAAAGCATAGCAACTTTTACGAGTTTAACAGAAAATAGGGATTGGGTGGTGAGTGGTGACACTGCAAGGCACTACACATGACAACGCAAACATTGAAAGGGTTTGAACTTTGATGACCAGAGAGAGAGAAAAGGAAAAGTACCTGACTGACGGCAAGATTTGACGGTGGCTGTTACGCTCTGTGTGGCGACGGCGAGAACGGAAGTTGGTCCGCGCACTGCAAACGAGCCTAGTCTAGGCAGGGTTCCGCTGTTCGGTGTTTAAATAGGTCACTAAATAGGTTTAATAGGTCACTTGTTTAAACCTGTTCGGATAGCAATGTTGAGCGTTCGGCCTTGAGTAGTATTCTTAGGTTCCAAGCGTTGCGCGTTCGTCCTAGTATTGAATTTAGTACTGGTGTTCGATGGTTTAGCGTTCGGCCTGATAGTGTAGGATTTGATAACGTTCGTCCAACAGCGTTCGGCCTGTTGATTGATAACGAACGTACGTCCAAATAGTGTTCGGCCTAGTGGTTGGAAGGTAGTGTTCGTTCAGTAACGTTCGTCCACTGTGCTCGGTGAACAGTGCTCGTCCAAATAGTATTCTGCAAATGTTGGATTTTAAATTCATTTTCTCTTGAATTGAATTACGTGCAAGGTTTGGAAAATATATACTGTGAAGTGATTTATGTGAATGTATGAGGTGTGTTGGATTTACTGTGATAAAATGGATATCTAGTGATTCGGGAGTAACAATATGATTCATGGACGTAATTCCATGATCCTCATGAGAGGATACATGGTGGTGGACGTAATTCCATGATCCTCAAGGAGAGGATACATGGTGGTGATTTAGGGTGTACAGAATGATTTCATGGTAGCTCAGTCTTGGGGGTTTTCCTGACGCTCCAATGGTCTTTCATTCTCAAGTAGAGAGGATTGATCCATGTGGTGAGGAGTAGCAGGAGGTCCTAGTCTTGGAGGCTTCCAGTATGCTCCAGGGCACGGAACGGACTAACCTCGTGAGGGTGGTAGGGTGGAACCCATTGGCAATGGCTTTGCAAAGCAGTAGAGGCCACCACGAGTGCATAACCCGCCATAGCTCGGTAATCATTCTGGTCCGGACGAGTCGGTCTATAAAGTAACAAGTCGGGGTTTAATGTAACAAGTCTTGTGATGTTAGTTTACCATGTATGAGTGACTTTTGCATATCATGTTGGATTGTATAACATGCTTTTTATATCTAGCTCACCCTTGCATTGTTTGTGTTGTGTGCTGTTTGGGTATGTTTCTTTGGCGATGATCATTGTAACATCCCAATTATATAATAACCAATATTATATAATAAAGACGTCAACATTCAAATATAGAGAACAATCACAATATGACGTGTAATTTAATTGTTAAATTACAATCATCCAAATAAAATGAGCGAAAATTTAAACTTGAACAGTTGAAAGGATTGATCACTACAAGTGTTCAATCAGGAAATTTCTAGGAAGACTACTCTGCAACATCAGCAACCTCTAGCTCTTGATCCAAAGGACTCTCCTCGACAGCATCTGCTCCCATCCAAGTGGATGATCATCGCCAAAGAAAGATATCCAAATTGGCACACAACACAAACAATGCAAGGGTGAGCTAGATATAAAAAGCATGTTATACATACAGCACAGTTAATTCATGCAATCATTCATAGATTCATATAAAAGAACAATTAAAGCATACTCATTGATCCATATTTCACATACTTCCATGACATGTAAACATTCATCCAAACATGGTAAACTGACATCACAAGACTTGTTACTTTATACCCCGACTTGTTCCTTTATAGACCGACTCGTCCGGACTAGAATGATTACCGAGCTATGGCGGGTCTTGCACTCGTGGTGGCTTTATGAAACTTGGGCACTCCCGCCCTGGCACTACAGCCTTGTGAAACTTTAGGCACTACCGCCTGGTGGAACTTTAGGCACTACCGCCTGATGGAACTTTGGGCACTCCCGCCCGGCCACAATCACGAGGTTAATCCGTTATCACTCACCTTGGATCATATGGAAGCATCCAAGACTAGGACCTCCTGCTACTCCTCACCACATGTTCAATCCTCTCTACATGAGAAGAAAGACCATTGGAGATTCAGGATGACCCCCAAAACTGAGCTACCATGTAATCATTCTATTCAACCCCAAAACACCACCATGTATCCTCTCCTTGAGGATCATGGAATTACGTCCATGAATCATACTGTTACTTTGAACCTTAACCCAAGCCATGAATAACCATATACTACCATATTATCACAACAAATCCAACATATCTCATACATTCACATATTTTCACATATTTCACGTTACAGCATATATTCCAAACATTGGTACACATAATTCAATCCAAGAGCAAAGGAACTTAGAACCCGTTACCATTTGCAGACCATTGGATGGACGAACACTATTCCACCGAGCGTTATAAGCCGAACGCCACTATGCCAATTGGACGAACGCTAACAAAAACTGACCAAACGCTAACACCGAACGCCTGAACACAACTAGGCCGAACGCTAAAACCGAACGTCATAATGGATTCAACACTATTTGGCCGAACGCTATGAGATCAACAGGCCGAACGCACACAAAACCAAGGACGAACGCTCACAAACCAAGGACGAACGCTCACAAAACTATCTTGGACGAACGCTCACAAAACTATCTTGGACGAACGCTGCTTATGGAGAATTCTATCTGAACATAACGTCATCAAAACCGAACGTTCGTTATGAACGGTCACTAACTTAAAATAATTATTATCCAGATCGAACGCTCGCTTCCTGAACTACCAAGATAAGAACGAACGTCTAAAATTACTTATTCACCAAAACGAACGAACGCCATTTCCAAGTACATGGCCGAACACCATTTGACCGAACGTCACCAAATAAACTGGACGAACGTTATCTCCAAATATCAGGCCGAACGTTCAAAATCTGACTTAAACCAATACCTATCGTTCAACATCAGGACGGACACCATTTGGAGGACGAACGCCTATGATCACTATTTCAACACAGCGGACGTTTGAAGATTCAAGCCTGATTATACCGATTTAAGCCGAACGCTACAGTTACCAATTTACCAACGAACGCTCAAGATTGAAACCTATGCATACCAATTTAACAACGATCGCTCAAAGCCCATTGTACGAACGTTCTAAAATCACTTTACTCAATTAAGACCGAATGCTAAAATAATCAAGGCCGAACGCTATACTTACAACCTATGGACGTTCGTCTTGAGACCAAGGTCGAACGTTCAAGAACGTCCCACTAAAATACTAAGTTTAGGACGAACGCTCACGACCACCGAACAATTTGGACGAACGTCCAATTTCACTTGGACGAACGTTCAGCCATTTTGGACGAACGTTAGCTAATTTGGACGAACGTCCAATTTGAAATCAAATTGGACGAACGGCGTTTCTGCAGAATTTCTGCAAATTTTCCAGTAACCCAGAAACCAAGAACAACCTCAAATTTTCATCCCCTTCTTCCCATATTTGCATCATACAAAGCATATAAAATCAATCAAACAAAAGATCTAGCTCCCCTTACCTCTTGAAGACTTTCTTTGTAAAATTTGTGATCCATCTTCCTCCAAACGTGCAGATCAAGATCTCTTTGCATCCTCCACAATTCTTGACTTCCTCTCCCAGATCTTACTGCAAGAACTCCATTCTCACCAGATGCCCATCCCAGCTCCTCCTCTCAGCCCTTCCGAAGTCGGTACAGCTTCCCATGATGTTCTTTGGACGGCTGGAAATGGAGGAAGGAAGGCTCCCTTCCTCTGGCTGCTTTCTCGCTCCCTCTCCCATGCCAAAATGAAGACACCCACTTTTCTCAGCTTCCTCCCTGCCCCTTCAATAATGCAGCCCAATAAATGAAAAAGTGGTGCCCACCATGTCCCCATCATTCCCAAAATTTACGGGTCTTACATTCTCCCCAACAACAAAAAATTTTCGTCCTCGAAAATTAAGTCTACCAGAACAAGTAAGTTTCTTTTATCTCGTCCTTTAACTCCCGGTAGAGTTTCCTGCTCTACCGTCCAAGATTTACACTTAGCCAACTTAGCATACAATATTCTTTTTCTCAATACTCCAAGTACTGCACTAAGGTGATCTTCATGTTCTTCTCGTGTCTTAGAATAGACAAGTAGGTCATCTATAAATACTACCACAAACTTGTCCAAGAAGGTCTAAAAATTCGATTCATATAGTCCATGAAATTGGCTGGAGCATTAGTCACGCCAAACGGCATAACCACATACTCGTAGTGACCATATCTAGACCTGAACGCCGTCTTCTGCACATCATCCGCTTTCACTTAAGATTTGATGATAGCCCAACTTCAGATCAATCTTAGAGAATACTGTAGCTCCATGTAGTTGATCCATCAAATCATCTATTCTCAGCAACGGATACTTATTCTTGATCGTCTGTTAACATAACCTTACCTCTAGATTGCCACTATAACTCAAAACCACAACTCAAATCGTCTCCTTCGCCCATTGACCCACTCTTCCCATTCCAAAGCCATTAATACTTTCTCACTTTAAAGTTGACCCTGTAGCTTGCAATCGAAGGCTCACTTATCTTCCCTACCTGATACATGTTTCTTTCACACCTAAACTCACTTCTGACTCTTGAAGATTACCAACACTCCCGACTCATGCTCATATAACAACACCAATACTGTTTAAAAACTCGTCCCTCACAAACCACCAATCCACAATTTTGAAAGCTCTTCATGAATACCTATTACTGACAATAACATGCTCACCATCATCTGCTGCGCTACTCTGATCCTTATACTTCCTTACTCACCAATTTACTTAAAAGAACACTTCCTTCCTGACAACTGTAATCAGCAAATGATCACCCTCGAAGAACCTGTTTCAGAACTTCTATACGACCTTACAAAACCCTGAAAACTCTTCCCTTGCATAATAGCCTTGTCATTCCATTTCCTCAACACTGTTTCCTACTCTACAAAACGACCATGCCTGAAATCACTCCTGATTGTTAAGACTTGCACTAGACTATGCCAACATGTCCTCTATTTCTCTTCTGTGATTCTCCAACCTTGTAGTTCTCCCTATGATAATACTGAGTCCAAATATTATTGCTCTAACTCAACCTCCATCTTCCTCTTGCACTACACGACTTAAACAGGAACCACCCAAAAATTTCGGACGCAGGTGTTGCCTAAGACCCCACTCCAAAGTGAATTCCACTTCTTCAAGTTATAAAATCCCATACTTGTTGCAGAAAACCAATCAAAACCCTTCCCTTGAATCACACCTCAAACTTACGAAAGAACAACATCATCTCTTCTTCATTTACAATTTGCAGACATCTTGAATTCTCATAACACTTGCTTCGATCTTTCGCTCAACTACACTTGATGCACCACCTTCGTTCTCCTTCCTTGTCAAGGAACCACTCCATATAAACTTCAAACTTGAGCTCTTAGATTAACTCCACAAACGCCACATCACTCATACTTCTTCTTGTACTCATCCCGTCCAAATTAACTTAAAACCTTCTTCTTCAAGGATTGTCCTCTTCAACTCGGAGTCGTCAAAATACAAACCCTATCTTTAATCCTCTAAACCTCAAGATACTCTTAACCAATAATACCAATCCTCTGACCTTATCTGAACTTACTAACTTACTGCCTTCTGCATTCCATCATTCAATATCCACTTCTCTCTTGATCAAACTCAGCCGAACACTAAACATCACCATAAAACCATATCCATAGAAAATTAACTCTATCACAACATGCAACTTCATAACTCTAAACATCTCAACCAACCCAAACTTCTCTGATCATTCTCGATACCCTCTTTAGCAACTTATACTACAACCACCCTTTATCATCTGTTCTAAAACCTTTCTTCTCCTTAACATATAGTTGAGCCAACTTTGTCATAGACATTCTCAAATGGTTTAATCCTTTAGTACATCCCTATTTATGTACGAATGTCTCAATTGGGTCCTCGTTTTTTAAAGTGTATCAAAATGGTCCTTAATTTTGAAAATTGATATCAATTGAGTCCTTTCCGTTAAGTTGGGTGGACGGCGTTAAAAAAATTGATGAGTGGATGCTGAGATGACGAACGGACGCTCGTCCACAGCGGACGAACGCTCGTCCATCAGCGAACGAACGTTCGTCGACCACCGAACGAACGGTCGTCCAGTGTGGAACGAACGGTCGTCCAGCAGTAAGAGGTCGACGAGCGTTCGTTTTCTGGTGGACGAGCGTTCGTTCTCTGGTGGACGAGCGTTCGTTCGCTGGTGGACGAGCGTTCGTTCGCTGGTGGACGAGCGTTCGTTCGTCATCTCAGCATCCACTCATGAATTTTTTTAACGCCGTCCAGCCAACTTAACGGAAAGGACTCAATTGATATGAATTTTCAAAATTAAGGACCATTTTGATACACTTTAAAAAACGAGGACCCAATTGAGACATTCGTACATAAATAGGGATGTACTAAAGGATTAAACCTTCTCAAATCAATTGCCAAGAAGTGAGCACTCTTGGTCAATCGGTCCACTATTATCCATATTGCATCATGCTTCCGAATAGTGCGTGGCAAATGGGTAACGAAGTCCATCGCGATGCTATCCCATTTCCACTCTGGAATCTCCAACGGTTGCAACAAACCTCCAGGTCTTTAATGTTCCACTTTTGCCTTTTGACAAATTAAGCAAGAAGCCACAAATTGTGCCACGTCCCTCTGCATACCCGACCACCAGAAGGACTTCTTGAGATCTTGATACATCTTCGTCATACCTGGATGCATGCTAAAATGGCTTTTGTGACCTTCTTCCATGATTAACTTCTTCAATCCTGAGCTGCTAGGGATACAGACTCGGCTTTTGAATCTCAAAATACCGTCGGTCCCCAAGGCAAAAATCTTTTCCTTGTTCAGTTCCAATCAAACTAGCTGACGTCTGGAGTTCAATATCCTTCGACTGCTCTTCTTTAACATTCCTCAACAAGTCATTGGATACCACCAAATTACTGCATCTGATGCTGTCAGCTTCAAATTCTACTTGTAACCTCAAATCTCTGAAACTTACTACCAGCTCTAATTCTCTGATCATCAATGAAGACATATGTACTGCCTTTCTGCTCAATGCATCTGCCACTACATTGGCTTTCCCAGGATGGTATAAAAGATCAAAGTCATAATCCTTAAGGAACTCCATCCATCTCCTTTGCCTCATGTTAAGCTCCTTCTGATCAAAGAGATATCTCAGGCTCTTATGATCACTGAACACCTGAAATTGCGCACCATACAGGTAGTGTCTCCAAATCTTCAAGGCAAAAACTACAGCTCCCAACTCCAAGTCATGAGTGGGTTATTTCTTCTCATGAACCTTGAGTTGTCTTGATGCATACGCCACTACCTTCTTCTCCTGCGCCGCATGATTTGAAACTTGAGTCGCTTCCACAGGTGATAACGCTAAGAAGCAACCATCATCATCTAGGAGGTCTTGTCTCAAGACACTGATTGACAGAGACATACCTTTGTCTTCATCATTTGAAACCTTTCATCTTAGCCTATGCTCAAACCTTTCTTCTGGGTGAACTACTAATCTTGAAACATCCAACTAAACTTGACTCTGAATCATCCACTTGTTGAGAAAACTTGATCATCTCCTTTAAATTTTTCACTTAAGACCCTAACAATACATCATTCTTCTTCAAAGACCTCATGTTCTGCCTTATCTGACTGCCTCTCGAAATATTCTCCTTCTACTTCCTTCTTGATACTTGTTCCCCTTAATCCACTATAGAATTTCCTATTCCTTTCTTAACTTAAACTTTAGGTCATCCACCACCTGCTTATTCAGATTCCAACCATCACTAATACCTAGATTCATGTTACCAATCTCTCGCAACGTCACTCCCTTTCTCACCCACACTTCCCTTTCTTCTGACTGCTGACGTCACTGATATACTAAACCCAACTCATTTTTCAAACCTTGTTACAACCATGCTTATCCAAAGCTTCTCTAAATCTAACCTCTGAACTTCTTGCGAACGTACGATATAAGATCTTCTGACTTTGTTTTCTTGAAATTTTCTTCACCCATAACATTACTTCTAAACTCCAATATCTTCACTCGTCCTCGGAAGCTTAACTTTTAGTCTTCTAACTCCTATCTTCGAGACAAGAACTTGTCTCAAAGGCTTAAACCAATTCCAATAAAGGTATACAACTCAAGTTGCCCTTGAATATGCATTCCTCTACTACTATCGAGCACAATACACTTCCACAAAAGCAAGAGCAAGACAGGAATTACTACAGGAAACAACACTAAAACTCTAACTCATTCTTACCTCAAACCTTCAGATTTAAGAAAGGAAAACCATCTATGGTAAAAGTCATGAGTGTGCACCCTCATTACTCTTATCAAGACGTTTTCTGTTCTTAAAACTTCTAGTTAGATATACCTTACTATATAGACTTGAAAGAAATGGTAAATCATACCATCTACCCTCAAGTCCTCACAGAGAAGACACGGCAAACCCATAACACAAAGGTCATCCTAAGGACGAACTGCTCTGATACCATTAATGTACCATCCCAATTATATAATAACCAATATTATATAATAAAGACGTTGATGGACAAATTTATGAACACCAAATTATGATGTCACAAACTTGTTTTCAATCGGCAAGTATGACCGAATCGTTCAAGTAATAAAACTTGGTAAGACCAAGTATCGTTCTTCCCAAAGGACTCACGGCCTAGTTTAGTTATGTGGTTTCTTGATTAACTAAGACTTACAAACGAAATATTTGGGGTTTAAGATGCAAGACAGAAAATAAACATGTATGCATGAATTTTGATCAATGGCAAAAATCAAAAGATAAACACTTTCAATGAAATATAGATATGAATATGTTGTTGGGGGTCAATTTCATCTTATCCACTCTCATATATTTTAAGGAATTCAACAGTCAAATCATCATTGTTAATGCCACTCTCTAATGTACCTTTCCAGAAGGCTTCTCCCTAATCACGAGTTCATACAATTCCTAGCATTCCTAATGATCAGTTCATAAGTACAGGAGCTTAACGACAACCAATATAAAATTGGGAGAAATTCCCCGGATCTAGACTTCCCCGTACGTTCCCGTATCGACAAAACCAATAATCATGCATCGAATGAGTTAAACAATGCAAGCATTAAGCAAAGAGGAAAAACCCTAACTAATGATGAAAGAAAGCATAAGTCTTAATTAAAAGATGTAAAAACAGATTCCATATATGAGAGTTTCACAAGATACATTGATTCCCCAACAAACATACAGAGTTTAGTTCACCATATTCATGGTGAACCTAGATGAATTACAATGAAAGAATGAAAGAATAAACCCTAAAAAGGTGAAGAGGAAGCCTCAGCATCCAAGATCCTCCTTCAAAGGGGTGGAGAGAGAGTGTTTGCTTCGTTCCAGCCAGAGATACCTAACCCTAGGAAACCCTAAAGCTTATATCATTCGTAAATTACAAAAAGTCAAGTCCAAGCCCATTAAAGTGCCGCTCAGCGGTAAAATACCGCTCAGCGGTGAGTGCGTGACTTGTTTTCTCCCCTCAGCGGCCATTTTGCCCCTCAGCGGACCTCACGTGACTTCCAGAGTGCCGCTCAGCGGTGAGTGCGTGACTTGTTTTCTCCCCTCAGCGGCCATTTTGCCCCTCAGCGGACCTCCCGCAAGCTCCTGAGTGCCGCTCAGCGGTAAACTGCCGCTGAGCGGTGACTTCGGCTTCTCCTTTTGCACTTTTTGTTGTCTTTTCTGATTTCATCTCTCTCCTTCTTCACTTCTTTCACCAAATTCACCTTAAAACCTGCACAAAAACACTGAAATCAAGCATAAACCTGTCCAGCTCTCTTATTTCCAAAAAATAAGAAAAACATGATTTCAAGCTAGTTTCTAAGTGTAAAGGTTGCTTTTAGTGTCAATTTTAATCATGAAAATAACAGTTTTTCAACTGTTATCACAACCCCAAACTTAAAACTTTGCTTGTCCTCAAGCAAATAAGATGTAACTCTATCTTCAACCAATTCATATGATGATTCACTTCATTCAAAAATCTTCTTTTCAAGATAAGTAAAACTTCACTCAAACTTATGACCAAGAGTTCAATCAAGATGTGCACATGCTTTAGTGTTCACAAAGTCATTTAAATTCCAACAAATGCTATTTTCATGAATGATCAATCAATTAAGCATGGATGTTCATGTGTTCATGTGATATTTCCTCACTAAGTCAAGTGTTTCACTCACACTCAAGTGTATAAGAGATGATCACTCATTCACTCTACTATCACAATGTTACATGAATCAACTTTGCCTTTCATTTTACCACAATCAAAAACATTCACAAGCATGCATCATCACAAGGACTTTTCTATGGCTTATAATGTGGCTGGGCTAACAAGAAAATTGGTTTTTCTGGATCACAAAATCCTTGAGTTAAGAGAATCATACAACACAATCATCTTATTCATTCCCAACTTTCTTTTGCCTTTGCATTGAGCTTTGCTTCTTTTTCTTTTCTTTTCTTTTTCTTTGCATATTCTTACTTTTTAGCTCTTAGCTCAATGCTTTTCATGTTTTCCCAACAACCCCAAACTTGAACATTTAACAATACCACACAAGATCTTCTACTTAACTCAAGGTAAAGATTTTCAACAAGGTTTTCAGTGTATATTCAAGGCTAAGGGTTCAAAGGATAGAACACACAGTGTTCTCTTTTAGTGGGCTAATTTTATGAATTTGGCCAATAAAAAGGTTTTCAACAAATGGCCTTGATCATGATGCAAAACAAGCAATTGATTCAATCATAGAAAACCTGGGCAAAACCATTCATGCTTTCAAAGTAATAGCATTCAACAATAACAACTCTGGAGCTCAAAATCTCACATATAAGCTCATTCACATTTGACATACACATCCTGCTTAATTTCACAATCACAATCATGATATCATGCATTTGTTCACAAAGCTTGTGAATCACCTGTATAAGCATTTTAATGTGCACATCATCTCAACATCAATCAATCATAAGCATCATTCAGATTACTTATCACAAATCACAGTTAATAGCAAACCATCACAAGAAACCAGGTTTCAAATAGAGTACATCAAACCCTAATCTAAAAACAAAAACAAATAAGTTCAGAAAACTTAAACCACAAAACATAAGCACATGATAGCATTCATCAGTAAATGCTATCTCAGCTCCTCATCAATCTGAGCTGTCCTCTGTATCTTCCTCTTCCTCCTCATCTTCATCATCTTCAAATGCATCATCCTCATCAGCTTCATCTTCTTCCATATCTCTAGCTGAAGCTTCAGCTGCTCAGCTCCTCCTCCATGCACTGGCTCCTCTGGCCAAGCTACCACATTATGGAATTCATCCATAGTCCACCTGTGGGCTGGAGGTGTATCATACATCCCCACAATCATCTCAGCAGTGGCCACCTGCCCTCTGTGAATGGACTGCAACTGAGCCCCTATAAGAGACATATACATGTCCCTCATCTGGAATGGCTCTGCTTCATGTGTCTCAGCAGATGTCTGGCTCTGTGCTGGCCCTCTCTCTCTACGAGCACGGCGTGGTGGAACTGGCTGAGCTGCATCATCACCTCCACAGTACTGTCTATAGTAGGCCTCATCAATAGCTTTTCTTGGCCTCTCAAAAGGTGGAGCAGAAGTGTCCACCCCAGCTATCTTGCAAAGGTGCGTGATCAAAGAAGGATGTCCTAGTGGTGCTTTGTTGTTTGAAGTATTGGCGCACACACTAATCTCATCAGCTATCACCTGCCCAATATTAACATTCAAGTTTCTGATAGCACAGTAGATGAAGAATGCCCTGCTGAGAGTAATATCTGACACATGTGAACATGGCTGAATGTTGGCATGAGAAAACGCCATCCAATACTTTGCAAGAGGAGTCAAATCTGTCCTCCTAATGTTAACCACTGAGCCAGATCGATTCCTTTGGAAGTGTCCTCCAGGTATACACAGTACTCTCTCCACATCCTCATAATCAGCACCTTCCTCCATGCAAAGAGCAAACTGGCACTGCTCACCAGCCCATACAGTGTCCAGAAAGTTATTAATTGAATCAGGATCATACCTGATAGCATGGCCTCTAACATAGCCCAAATAATTCTCAGCTGGATAATCACCAATCTTCTTTGCATTGGTGTAAAATTCCTTAACCACAGCTATGTTGGCAGGTGCAGGATAAGTGGCTAGCTTTCCCCAGTCATTCCCTAAACTTGCTCTCCAAATTGAGGAGCAAGGTTAGGTATCATTCCAACCTTTCTCTCCATCAGAAGTCTCCTGTCCTGAACCACTTTAAAGTGCTTCTCATGTTTCCTAGAGAGGAACCTGCTAGATGGGGTTGCTCTGGTTCCTTTTCCTTTCTCTTGTTGCCATGGTTTTCAATCTTTTTCCTGATGAGGATGCCATTCCTACATTCAAAACACAAACAAAACCACAGAACATGATGTTAATCATTAGTAAAACACAGAACACAACTCCTTTCGAAGCTAAACCACCGCTGAGGGCCAGAATTTCCCCTCAGCGCCACCAGTACCACATTCCAGATCACACAAAACCAGAAAAATCAAATCTGGCAGAGTGCCGCTCAGCGGCAGTTTACCCCTCAGCGGTAACTCTGCAGATTTTTGAAAAACCTGTTTTAAAGCTTTCCTAACTCCACCCAAATGCAATTTTCAGTTTTCCAGTTCATAATCATGCAGTTTAATCGGTTCAAACATCAAATATATCATCAAATCATGCAAGAAATCAAAACCCCTAAATCTTCATGCTTTGACAATCATATTCAAAATCAAAAACCCTAGAATGAACAAAATGCATTTTACTTACTTGGGTGGAGATACTAGATGCAATGAGAATGCTTCCAAGCTAGAATGCTCTCTTCCAACCCCAAACTTTGATGGCACACTAGTGAAAAAGTGAGTGGAAGAGAAATTTTCTTAAGAGGGAAGAGTGAAAAGATGTGGAAAACCTTGGAGAAGGTATGTGGGAGTGTTTGTGCAAAGAAAAGTCTGAAAGTGTGAAAGAATGCGCAGCTTAGGGTTTAAAAATACCCTAATGGGCTCGGGTCCCGCTAAGGGGAACTAAAACCCTATTCTGCGAGAGTACCGCTCAGCGGTAAAGTACCGCTCAGCGGCACTTTCGTGAAGTGCTCTTCTCCTTCTTTTCTTAACCTACGTGCCTCCTAGACATGCCCCTCACTGGCTCCCTGCAATTCAATGTTCAAAATGCTTATGCAAACCCTAACTAAAACAAACAAACAGAAATATTCAATCAACTGGGTTGCCTCCCAGGTAGCGCTTGTTTAACGTCACGAGCCTGACCCAAAATCCACCAACACCCATCAGTAGGTGTTACAGCCATTGTATCCTTCAGTAGATACTTAACCACCTAGCATCCTTCAGTAGATGCTATATCCAACAAAATAAATACAAAAATAATGTTCACAAATTACAAATTACAAAACCAAATCAAAAGTTTTTAAATTCACTGGGTTGCCTCCCAGCAAGCGCTCTTTTAATGTCATTAGCTTGACCCAATAAAGTTCAAGTTCCATCTTCTTTGTAGTTGATGTTGTCATTCCACCAACTCCTCAGCTGTTTCCTTTGAACTGTTTTGGTTCTTCTAGATATGGAGACTCTATCTCTATCATCTCCTTCTCTTTAAAGCCCTTCACAACCCACAACTTGTTCTTGATTCTAACAGGTGTGCCAAGTTGGAGTCTTCTTTTCTTCCAGTCTCTAGGAATTTCTTCTCTCTTCTTCCTTGGGTACCTGAAACAACAAACAATGGTTACCTGAAACCTCAAGATTTTCATCTTTACGGCTAGTCATGGGTGCATCTCGAAATGCAGCTTTATAACTAGCTTCTTCCTCCTTTGCTTGCATCTCATCTTTGAAACATCTACCACCACTCTCTCCTCTCTATCCTGGAGCACCACTATACCTTCATTTACATCTATGATAGCCCTGGCCGTTTTCATAAACGGTCTTCCAAGTATGATAGGTATCTTCTCAGTCTCCATCTTCATCACCACAAAGTCTGCCAAGAACTGAAGTTTGCCAACACAAACTATAATGTCCTCTACAATCCCACATGGCTCCTTTGAAGATCCATCGGCCATTACTATTTTAATCTTTGCATGTTTCATTTTAACATTGCCGATTTGCTCCAGTAAAGAATAAGGTATCAAGTTAACACTTGAACCTAAATCAAGGAGAGCTTTCTTTACCTTTTTCTTCCCTATAGTACAAGGGATAGAAAAACTGCCTGGATCTGACGCTTTAGGAGGGAATGACTCTTTCTTAACAGTTATACACTCTTTTGCCTCATCATCTCTACGTCTCTTCTTTGTAGAAATTTCTTCATCAGATTTTGTGTAAACTGCAATTTTCTGTAAAATCTGTTCCCAAGGTGCTTTATTATCCACCATTCTGAATAATTCTGTGAAATCCATTTGTTTCTCTTGATTTATTGGAAAAGGAAAATTGTTTTTGCTCTCTATTTCTCTTCTTTCTTCTGTTTCTCCTTCTTCTAACTCAATTATCTCTTCATTCACACTCTTTACCACTTTGCACTCTTCTCTAGGGTTAACCTCAGTATTAGCCCCAAAATTTCTATTTGGCCTTTCTTCCAATTGCTTGGTAATCTGACCCATTTGAATCTCCAAATTCTTTATAGCAGCTTCAGTGCTCTTTTGAGAAGATTCGGTTTTCTGTATGAATTGCTGAAGAGTTTCTTCCAACCTTGTTGATTTTTCATTAAGCATAGATAACTGTTGCCAAAAGGTTGGTTGCTGCTGCTGCTTATTATATTGATTTGCTTGCCCAGTTTGTCCTTGACCAATGCTTGGATGTGGTTTCCACCCTTGATTGTAATTCCCTTGACGGTATGGAAATTGATTAGCCATGAAATTAACATCCTCCAAGGCTTCCACTGGAAAAGCACATTGACCATTGATATGATCACCTCCACATAATTCGCACAACTGGTTTGTACCTGTGCAGCAGTTTTCAACTCTTTAGGTAATTGTGCAAGAGTTTTAGTCAGAGTCTCCAGCTGTTGAGTTAGAATTTTATTTTGAGCTAGCAAGGCATCATGTGTCTGTAATTGGAGAACCCCTTTTTGTTGCATAGGAACTCCTCTTTCACTGTTGAGCTCATTATCACTAGTAGCCATGTTGTCAATGATTTCTATAGCTTCCTCTGGAGTTTTCCATTTAATATTGCCTCCTGCTGAGGCATCAAGCATCATCTTGGTTTGTGAACCAAGCCCTCCAAGGAAAGTTAAGACTACTTCCTGTTCTTCAAAGCCATGCGTGGGTGTTTTTCTTAGCAGACTTTTGTATCTATCCCATGCATGCCCCAGTGATTCTTCCATGCCCTGCTTAAATGAAGATATCTCTTGCTTGCCTTTTGTCACCTTTGATTGTGGAAAGTACTTGTTCAAAAACTTTGTTACCACTGCTTCCCACTCTGTGAAACTTCCTTCTGGAAAAGAGTTCAACCAAAGCTTAGCATTGCCTCCCAATGAGAAAGGAAACAAACTAAGTTTGATTGCTTCGTCTGGCACCCCATTGATTTTCACTGTGTTGCAAATTTCATTAAATGTAGTAAGGTGCTCATATGGGCTTTCATGAGATAACCCATTAATTGATTACTCTTCACCAGTTGGATCAGTGCTGGTTTGACCTCCATATTGGCTGCATTGACTCTAGGTCTAGCTATGCTGTTAAAATGTTGAGGTCCAGCTATATTGGTGTAATCAGCAAGAGTTCTTCTGATATTATTATTCTCCATATTTTCTGTGCTATTGTCAGAACCTTGTGGTGATGGTTGCAACAGAGTTTCCGGAGGAGGGAAAAGTTCTCTAGATGTTCTGATTCTTCTCCTCCGTCTACTGTCTTCTAATCCTTCAAGCAGAGGTTCTGTTGTTTTCTTGCTCCTAGTTCGAATTGCCTCCTGCATACACAAGAACACAAAACCCTAGAAAAGATTTGGTTAGCACAAAAAGATATAAAGAAGATTATATTCAGAAAATAAAAAAAAACAGAAAAATAAAATAAAAATTCGAAATTTAAAAATAAAATAAAAAAAATAAGTCAAAGATAATCAATAATCACACAAATTAACCAGTTAAACCACGAGTCCCCGGCAACGGCGCCAAAAACTTGATGGACAAATTTATGAACACCAAATTATGATGTCACAAACTTGTTTTCAATCGGCAAGTATGACCGAATCGTTCAAGTAATAAAACTTGGTAAGACCAAGTATCGTTCTTCCCAAAGGACTCACGGCCTAGTTTAGTTATGTGGTTTCTTATTAACTAAGACTTACAAACGAAATATTGGGGTTTAAAATGCAAGACAGAAAATAAACATGTATGCATGAATTTTGATCAATGGCAAAAATCAAAAGATAAACACTTTCAATGAAATATAGATATGATATGTTGTTGGGGTTCAATTTCATCTTATCCACTCTCATATATTTTAGGAATTCAACATCAAATCATCATTGTTAATGCCACTCTCTAATGTACCTTTCCAGAAGGCTTCTCCCTAATCACGAGTTCATACAATTCCTAGCATTCCTAATGATCAGTTCATAAGTACAGGAGCTTAACGACAACCAATATAAAATTGGGAGAAATTCCCCGGATCTAGACTTCCCCGTACGTTCCCGTATCGACAAAACCAATAATCATGCATCGAATGAGTTAAACAATGCAAGCATTAAGCAAAGAGGAAAAACCCTAACTAATGATGAACATAAGTCTTAATTAAAAGATGTAAAAACAGATTCCATATATGAGAGTTTCACAAGATTACATTGATTCCCCAACAAACATACAGAGTTTAGTTCACCATATTCATGGTGAACCTAGATGAATTACAATGAAAGAATGAAAGAATAAACCCTAAAAAGGTGAAGAGGAAGCCTCAGCATCCAAGATCCTCCTTCAAAGGGGTGGAGAGAGAGTGTTTGCTTCGTTCCAGCCAGAGATACCTAACCCTAGGAAACCCTAAAGCTTATATATCATTCGTAAATTACAAAAAGTCAAGTCCAAGCCCATTAAAGTGCCGCTCAGTGGTAAAATACCGCTCAGCGGTGAGTGCGTGACTTGTTTTCTCCCCTCAGCGGCCATTTTGCCCCTCAGCGGCCATTTTGCCCCTCAGCGGACCTCACGTGACTTCCAGAGTGCCGCTCAGCGGTAAACTACCGCTCAGCGGTGAGTGCGTGACTTGTTTTCTCCCCTCAGCGGCCATTTTGCCCCTCAGCGGACCTCCCGCAAGCTCCTGAGTGCCGCTCAGCGGTAAACTGCCGCTGAGCGGTGACTTCGGCTTCTCCTTTTCGCACTTTTTGTTGTCTTTTCTGATTTCATCTCTCTCCTTCTTCACTTCTTTCATCAAATTCACCTTAAAACCTGCACAAAAACACTGAAATCAAGCATAAACTTGTCCAGCTCTCTTATTTCTAAAAACATGAAGAAAAACATGATTTCAAGCTAGTTTCTAAGTGTAAAGGTTGCTTTTAGTGTCAATTTTAATCATGAAAATAACAGTTTTTCAACTGTTATCAGACGTCAACATTCAAATATAGAGAACAGTCAAAATATGACGTGTAATTTAATTGTTAAATTACAATCATCCAAATAAAATGAGCGAAAATTTAAACTTGAACAGTTGAAAGGATTGATCACTACAAGTGTTCAATCAGGAAATTTCTAGGAAGACTACTCTGCAACATCAGCAACCTCTAGCTCTTGATCCAAAGGACTCTCCTCGACAGCATCTGCTCCCATCCAAGTGGATGATCATCGCCAAAGAAAGATATCCAAATTGGCACACAACACAAACAATGCAAGGGTGAGCTAGATATAAAAAGCATGTTATACATACAGCACAGTTAATTCATGCAATCATTCATAGATTCATATAAAAGAACAATTAAAGCATACTCATTGATCCATATTTCACATACTTCCATGACATGTAAACATTCATCCAAACATGGTAAACTGACATCACAAGACTTGTTACTTTATACCCCGATTTGTTCCTTTATAGACCGACTCGTCCGGACTAGAATGATTACCGAGCTATGGCGGGTCTTGCACTCGTGGTGGCTTTATGAAACTTGGGCACTCCCGCCCTAGCACTACCGCCTTGTGAAACTTTAGGCACTACCGCCTGGTGGAACTTTAGGCACTACCGCCTGATGGAACTTTGGGCACTCCCGCCCGGCCACAATCATGAGGTTAATCCGTTATCACTCACCTTGGATCATATGGAAGCATCCAAGACTAGGACCTCCTGCTACTCCTCACCACATGTTCAATCCTCTCTACATGAGAGAAAGACCATTGGAGATTCAGGATGACCCCCAAAACTGAGCTACCATGTCCCCACCATTCCCAAAATTTACGAGTCTTACAATCATCCACTTGGATGGGAGCAGATGGCGAGGAGAATACTTTGGAAGCAGCTCTTGATGAAGACGACAGGCTGCAGTGCTGCAGCCTAGATTAGCTAGTCTTATTTCATAATTCTTAATGTTTGGAATAACTCGTGTGTATTTTAAGTTTTAAATTCTCTGTGATTTTCATGGAGAAATTCTAAATACTCTTGTTGTCAATTCCGCACTATTCTAAGGATGACTGTAATCCTTAAATTACTCTTGACTGCTTTCTTATATTATGTATGATGACGTCTTTATTATATATGCATCATGTATATTTTTGGGACGTTACATTAATGGTATCAGAGCAGTTCCTTCCTTAGAAACCGCTAGGTTGTGAGTGTGCTTCGTTTGTGATTGCGTACTCTAACCTCGTATAGGAAGTTGTATTAGTTTGAGTCAAGCTAATGGTCTTTCTCTCTGTGTGGACAGAAGATGGCACCTACGTCTCCTCATCGTTCTCCTCCGCGAGTCGATCAACTTGACTCTAATCAGATGCTGAATGCGGTACTCCAAACGTTGCAACAGCAGAATGCTGCGTTGGTTCAACAGAATACCTTTGCATTACAAAATCTTGAAGCCGCAAGGATATCGGCAGAGAACGCAAGAGTGTCTTCCGAGAACACTCAGAGGGAGTTCATGGAAATGATGACTAATGCTAGGACTCCTCCAAGTGTTTCTTCCGTTGTTATTCCTGCGCAAGAGTGGAGCTTGGAGAGCTTTCTGCAACATCGCCCAGCAAGATTTACTGGCAAGTGCAACCCTGATGAAGTTGATCACTGGTTCGGGGACATGGAGAGGATATTCGAAGCCAAGGGATGTCCTGATGAGAAGAAGCTAGCCTACACCCAATACTTGCTGACAGGTGAAGCTGGACATTGGTGGAACAGTGTGAAGACGATCTTGGAGAGGAACGGGACTGCTATCACTTGGGAGTTGTTCAGAACTAAATTCTACACTGAATACTTCCCAGACAGTGTCAGGTTTGCTAAGGAGATAGAGTTTCTTGAGTTGGCTCAGGGCAACAAATCAGTATCGGAGTATGTAGATAGTTTTAAACACCTGCTTCGCTTCTACACCATGTCAATAAATGAAGAATGGCAGTGTCGCAAGTTTGAGAATGGCTTGAGAAAGGATATAAAGTTACTAGTGAAGGGATTGCACATTAGAGAATTCTCTGCTTTGGTAGAGATGGCCCATGATATGGAAAAGACTAAGGGAGAACCAGAAGGGCCTCAGAAACAACAGAGCCAACCACTTAGGGTTGGTGGACCTACGATATCCCGGGGAGGCTCCATTTCTAGAAGGACCCCTTTCTCTAGACCTTCTTCCTCCGGATCCAGGGGTTCTTCCTCTCGGTCATCGAAGCAATCCAGTTTTGCCAGTTCCGTTAGATGCTTCAGGTGTGGTGGACCACACTTCCAGAATTCCTGCCCTCAGTTAGAAGGGTATAGAGGTGTAATATCTGCCGGCAAGAAGGACACTATGCCAGAGACTGTCCTACTACTAGGAGGGTAGGACCACAGCCAAGCCAGGCTGGCAGATCTATTCAGAGGGGTGGGCACAGACCTCAGGCAGCAGGGAGAGTCTATGCGTTGACCGGAACTGAGGCAGCCAGCGCAGGTAATTTAATTGTCAGTAGTTGTTTGTTATTTGGAGCTTCGTGTGTGACGTTGTTTGATTCGGGGGCGACACATTCTTTTGTGTCTAAAGCTTGTGTGGAGCGGCTTGGTTTAGTCGTCAGAGAGCTTCCGTGTGATCTGGTGGTGTCTACACCAGCAGCTGGGTTAGTCAGGACATCTAATGTGTGCTCCAGGTGTCCTATTGAGGTAGAGGGCCGCAGGTTCAGAGTGAACCTTATTTGCTTACCTCTGCAGGAGTTAGAGGTAATTTTGGGAATGGATTGGTTAGCAGCCAATCGTATTCTTTTAGATTGCGGTGGTAAGAAGCTAATATTTCCCGAAGAAGATGAAGACATGTCATTATCGCTCGGTGTATTGAGGAAGGACATCTTCGAGGGTGCCAGCTGTTTCCTAATCATGTTCCATAAGGACGGGACTCCTAGTTTAAATTCTTCAGCGCTTGTGAACCAGAGTGTAGACCTTCTGGTTGTGAATGATTTCATGGATGTTTTCCCTGAAGAAGTTCCTGGTTTACCTCCTCCGCGAGAAGTAGAGTTCTCTATTGATCTGGTCTCAGGAGCAGGACCAGTATCCATAGCCCCTTATCGGATGGCTCCAGCTGAGCTGGTTGAGTTGAAGAAGCAGATTGAAGAGTTATTAGAGAAAAAGTTTATCAGCCGAGTGCTTCGCCGTGGGGTGCGCCAGTATTACTAGTAAAGAAGAAGGATGGTAGCTCGAGGTTGTGCGTTGACTATCGACAGCTGAATAAGTTGACGATCAAGAACAAGTATCCCTTGCCAAGGATTGATGATCTGATGGATCAATTACACGGGGCTACGGTATTCTCCAAGATTGATTTGAGGTCGGGTTACCATCAAATTTTGGTGAAAGACGATGATGTGCAGAAGACAGCATTCAGATCCAGGTATGGCCACTATGAGTATGTGGTTATGCCTTTTGGTGTGACTAATGCTCCAACCATATTCATGGACTATATGAATCGAATTTTCAGACCCTTCTTGGACAAGTTCGTGGTGGTGTTTATAGATGACATACTTGTTGTCAACACCCAATTTCGTCCGGATGGACTAATAGGTTTGCTGTATTTTATTTTCATCATGAGTGTAAAATAAAAAATAAAAAAAATGAAAAATAATGAATAATAAAATAAAACAAAATAATAAAATAAAAAAAAAGAACAGAGCGTTCGGCCTTTTGCTGTGAGACTGAGCGTTCGTCCTCTTCTCTGAGCGACCGTTCGTCTTCTACTCTGCACAACCGTTCGTCCGCTACTCTGAGCGACCATTCGTCCTCCACCATGCGTAACCGTTCGTTGTTGACAATATCAAGACGCTCGTCCTTTACTGGTCTCACGTGTCCACACTTTCAGCCTCACGGACGTTCGACCTCAATTGCGTTCGGCCGCTCGGCCTCGAACCATTCGACCCCAAAGACGTTCGGTCGCTCGTCCTAAATTGTTCAGCTATTCGGTCTGTGGTTGAACGTTCGGTCTATTTGTTAGTGAACGTTCGGTCATGTTTACTTGCTATTGGACGTTCGGTCTTAATGTGGTTGAACGTTCGGTCTTGATGTTGTAGAACGTTCGGTTTTAAAGTGTTTATTGTTGAACGTTCGTGAACGTTCGGTCCTGTTTTAGCGTTCGCCCAAACAGTAATAATTTTTTTACATGGTCGTTCGTCATTCTATCGTTCGTCATTCTATCGTTCGTCCAGGTCACTCCGCCGTATACCGTTCGTCCTGAACGCTCGTCCTGACCGATCGTCCTGATCACTCTCTCGTGTCTCCCCTCGGCCCCAGTAATGATTCCCACAATCTGCCAACGGTCCACTTCTACCTTCTCCCACTTCACCAACCATCCAATTATGCTTCCAACTATTCCACCAACCCAATAATTTCTGCATCCTCCAATCGCAGCTACCGACACTCCTCATCCTCCAATCATAGCTACCGACACTCTCATCTCTTACTGTGCTGAAGCCTACATAATTCACACGAGGAAAGGGAGGGGGAAGAGGGCCGAGGGGCATTGGCTCCCTCTGAGCCCCTCACCCGTTACCATCTCCATCTTCATCTCATTCTTCATCCTCACAGCCATCACAACACCTCATCACCACAGCCTTGGGGGGCACTGGCTCCTCTCAGCCGTAACCACAGCAAACCATTTCCTTTTCACCCCCCAACTCCACGGCCAAACACCAAACCAGGATTCACCACACATACTCATATCCCATTCACTCCACAGAATCATCTCCGCATCACACAACACTCAATCCTCCTCCATTCTCTGTCAACAGGACCAACACCCATCATCATTTTATCCAGACCTCACGGCCACCACACAATCTTCAATCACCATCCTTCCACCCAACTTCCACTTCATCTCCCCAACATCAAAACTTGAAAATTCAATTCTCCACCCCTCACAATACTCACTTGTATTCACTGGAAATCATCAAGAACCACTCGGACAAACCCACCACCGAAAGCATCACCATTTTGTCTACATTGTAACCCAATCAAAACAATCAAGCACAGAAGCAGAAAATAGATAGAAGAGAGGGAGAGAGACCAGAAGCAACTCGCGGCGGTCTGCTTGGAGGAGGCGGCGGCCAGTTAGGCAGACGCGGCACAGAGACATCGGAGACGAACCCCTCCCTGGTGGTCGGCGTACTGGCGGCGGCTTGGGCCGCAGCTCGGCAGCCGTTTCTGGCTGAGACAGTGGCGCGCGTGCGTGACGGGGTGGAGATACCTCCGTTGGCTACTTTGGAAGAAGACTCTAGGTCTCTGTTTTGAGTTGAGATTGTGGAATGAAGGAGACCCCAAGGAATGTTGGCTGAAGAATGGAAAGGCCTTGGGCCTTTCTTTTTTATTTCTTTCCGACCCAACTCTCTCTAATAAATCAAAACAAAATAATGATACTAAAACATTTTCCTCCTTCACGCACCCCCTGTTTTCTCACCCGCGCACCCCCGCATCCATTCCCTGGACTCAGACCCATCCAAACCCTTAAACAAAAAAAAATAACTTTATCTGCACCCACGGTTTCATGTTTCACACCCCGTTTTTGTTTGGGCTTAAGCCCATTATGTGCAAACAAAATAAAAAAAAAAGAAAAAGGAAAGGGGAATTGGATCTGACACACGTTTCAGGATGCCCTTCTGTTTTCATTTTTACACCCCTGACAGACAAAGGAGCTTCAAATCTACTCTCTGCACTCCGGGTTTTTATCTCTGCACCCCCTATTCTTGTTGGTTTGTTTCTCTCGCTTTGTTCTTAAATTTTTATTTCTTTATGTAGCCCTTTGTGTTATAACTCCACTCTTGTATATTGCATCTTATATTTTGTTGGGTTTGTTCATAAAAAATATAAACAAAAAAAAAATAAAACAAACAAAGCCGTGTGAGTGCTCGTGCGATCGTACGCATCAGCCTAGTGCTCATTACGCAAACAATAAGAGAAAAAAGCCGTGTGAGTGCTCGTGCGATCGTACGCATCAGCCTAGTGCTCATTACGCAAAAATTTAAATATTACATCAAAAAATACCAAAAAAATATAAAATCTTCAAAAACCAAAAACATCCACATTTTCAAACAACAAACAATCTTTCTGGCCAGAACTACGTGATCCTTGATTCTCCATCAAAAGTGGAGATACGTAGGAGCAAGGCTAGTCCTTGTCAGGTTCATTTCCCCAAAAATCCAAATTTATCCATAATCAATCAAACAAATCTTTCAAACAATTTTCAAACAAATTTTCAAGCAGTTTTCTACAAGAACTACGTAACCCTGATTTCTCATTCTGAATGAGAATACGTAGGAGCAAGGTCAATCTTTGTCGAGCACAAAAAACTAAAAAATATTTTGTTTCTTTAGAATTTTTATTTTAGGGGATAGTTAAACATTTTGAAAACCACATCACATTCGCATATTTAGTTAAAGGTACTGCCCTAGGGCAGGCGTTGTAGGGTGCTAATACCTTCCCTACACGTAACCGACTCCCGAATTTAGAATCTCATTTTCGCAGACTATGCCTTATCATTTTATGGTTTTTCCGTAGTTTTCCAGAATAAACTATGGTGGCGACTCCCAAAAAATCTTTTTTTCAAACCCCTGCGTTTTCTTTTTCGGATCGTTGTCCCGTCGCGATTCCGGTTGCGACACTTGTCTATTCTAAAACTCGGGAAGAACATGAAGATCACCTTAGGGCAGTGCTTGAAGTGCTGAGGGAAAGAAGATTGTATGCCAAGCTATCCAAGTGTGAGTTTTGGATGGAAGAGGTTCCTTTTCTTGGGCATGTGATTTCAGCTGGAGGAATTGCTGTCGATCCCGCTAAGGTGCAAGCAGTACTTCAATGGGAGAGACCTAAGACTGTTACAGAAATCAGGAGCTTTGTGGGTCTAGCGGGCTACTATCGTCGTTTTATTGAGAGCTTTTCCCGGATTGTGGCGCCGTTAACAAAACTGACTAGGAAGGATCAACCTTTTGTTTGGACAGACTGTTGTGAGACTAGCTTCCAAGAGCTAAAGAACAGATTGACTAGTGCACCAGTTTTGGTTATCCCTGACACAGATAAACCTTTTGAGGTTTTTTGTGATGCCTCTCATCAGGGATTAGGGTGCGTACTGATGCAGGAGAAGAAGGTAGTGGCATATGCATCAAGACAACTTAAGGTTCATGAGAAGAATTATCCCACTCATGACTTGGAGTTGGCACCTGTGGTATTTGCTTTGAAGATTTGGAGACACTATCTGTATGGGCGCAATTTCAGGTGTTCAGTGATCATAAGAGCCTGAAATACCTCTTTGATCAGAAGGAGCTTAATATGAGGCAAAGGCGATGGATGGAGTTTCTTAAAGATTTTGAATTTGATCTCCTTTATCACCCTGGGAAGGCTAATGTGGTGGCAGATGCATTGAGCAGGAAGTCAGTGCATATTTCAGCCTTAATGGTCAGAGAGTTAGAGTTGGTAGAAAGCTTCAGAGATTTGAGGTTGCAGGTAGAATTTGAAGCTGACAGCATCAGATGCAGTAATTTGGTGGTGTCCAATGACTTGTTGAAGCGTGTTAAAGAAGAGCAGTCGAAGGATGTTGAGCTCCAAACGTCATCCAGTTTGATTGGGACTGAGCAGGGAAAGGATTTTGCCTTGGGGGCTGATGGTATCTTAAGGTTCAAAGGCAGAGTCTGTATCCCTAGCAATTCAGAAATGAAGAGGTTAATCCTTGAGGAAGGTCATAAAAGCCGTTTTAGCATGCATCCTGGCATGACTAAAATGTATCAAGACCTCAAGGAGTCTTTTTGGTGGTCCGGTATGAAAAGAGATGTAGCTCAGTTTGTTGTCTCTTGTTTAACTTGTCAGAAAGCTAAAATAGAGCATCAGAGACCAGGAGGTTTGTTGCAGCCATTGGAAATTCCAGAATGGAAATGGGATAGCATCGCTATGGACTTTGTTACCCATTTGCCACGCACTGTTCGAAGACATGATGCAATATGGGTAATAGTGGACCGATTGACCAAGAGTGCCCACTTCTTGGCATCGATTTGAGGATGTCTATGGCGAAGTTGGCGCAACTGTATGTTAAGGAAATAGTGAGGTTACATGGGGTACCTTCGAGTATTGTATCAGATAGAGACCCAAGGTTCACATCCAGGTTTTGGCAAACTCTTCAGAGTGAGATGGGAAGCAGACTTCAGATGAGCTCGGCTTATCATCCCCAAACGGATGGACAGTCTGAGCGGACAATCCAATCGCTTGAAGATTTGTTGCGGACTTGCATTTTGGATCACCTAGGGGTATGGGATGAGATATTGCCACTAGTTGAGTTCACTTACAACAACAGCTATCAGACTAGTATCGGCATGGCACCGTTTGAAGCGTTGTATGGGAGGCGCTGTAGAACACCTCTTTGTTGGTTTCAGGATGGAGAAGCAGTTTTGACGGGACCAGAAATAGTTCAGCAGACTACAGAGAAGGTGAAGCTTATACAAGAAAGGATGCGGGCGTCTCAGAATAGACAGAAGTCCTATGCTGATCGGAGGCGCAAGCCGTTAGAATTTGCAGTTGGGGATCATGTGTTCCTACGAGTGACTCCTACTACCGGTGTAGGAAGAGCCATTCGTGCTAGGAAACTATCTCCTAGATATCTTGGTCCTTACCAGATTCTACGACGTGTAGGACCCGTAGCTTATGAGATAACCATGCCACCTCGGTTGGCAAACTTGCATCCAGTGTTCCATGTATCTCAACTGAGAAAATACATGTCTGATCCTTCTCATGTGCTTGAAGTTGACGATGTGCAAGTCAGAGAAGATTTGTCAATTGAAGTGCAACCAATAAAGATTGAGGAGAGTCAAAACAAACAA